>NC_056746.1:458903810-458938685 GCF_019279795.1 Protopterus annectens
TTTCAGTGACATTCCTCTCAACAGTGCCCATCAATAATATGTAGCTTTTTCCCCCCAAGTGCCCACATTTTTGATGTGCCCATTTGGCTATTCTGATTTGTCATAAGTATCAACGCCGTTGTAGTGGCTATCTTGCTTTCTCCATCTGCTTTTGTGTTAAATAATCGCTCTAAAGCATCAGTAACACATGTGCATCTACATGACACAGTCATTTGTATATGGGATTCATATTTTTTTTTGCCAAATCTGCTCCCATATCTCTTTTCCCCCATACTTCTTTAGTATGAATTTTCCACTGATTTTTCTGCCACGTTGGCATCCATGTGGCTAAGCCATTCGCCGCAAACCAAGAATCTGTGAATACATGACACTGAAGTGTCAGTTTGTGGTGCTAAAAGAATTGCATATATTTCTGCATATTGACTACTCTTCCCTTGTCCTGTTTGACTAAGTTCCCTTCTCCTGTTTGACTAAGTATTCTCCCCGATGAGGTATTATATGCTACTGCTTTCCAATGGCATTGCAACAACTATTTTAGTTTGCAATTCATCTGTGTTTTTGCAGGTTTTCTGTTTTCAATTTCATCATACGAAACTGATCATGCATTTTTCTGAATGCAGACAGCAGGATCCAGCCGCGTCTGCATACAGTACTTAATTCCTTTCTTTTACATATTTCTATAGTTTTAAGACATTTTATAACAGTCTGGTTCACCAGAGGCTAATAATGCATCCCAATTTTCACATAACCTTGTATTTTCAGACCATTCTGAAGCTAATTTACTGTATACGTGAACATCATCTCAACCTGGGATACAGTTTTCCTTAGCACTGTTCTTTTCCCTTGGTAACCTCTTTTTGAACATTTTGGAATCCTGTTGATTACACCAAATGTTTTATTTTTTCCTTCTGTTCTGCAAATGTTCTAACTTAAAGTTTACCAAGGCTAAAGAAGAGGGCTCAACACTTCAGTTACTTTCAGTGCTTTACTTAGATATCAAAATTCATACTATTATACAATACAATAAAAGAAAAAGAGAGAATGTCACCAGTTAAACTATGAAACTTCATTCAAGTCTTTCAATGACTGGGAAATCCCGGAACAGTCGGACCAAAGATTAGTTTATCTAGAAACATAAGTTCTACTTGGTGTGTCTTTCCGTATGTGAGATTTCAGTGTACTGTCTGGAAAACCCCTTCTTTTATACAGGCAGGACAGTAGTGTAAACAACTGTACATGACGTAAGTCATGCATCCCTTAAGCTGATGTGGCATAGTGACTGGGTGTTGGCCCGACACTATGCACATTCCAAACTTAATACAACATTCTGTTCCCATAACACTCTGACATCTGTTACTGCATAAACATGTGAAATTGCACACATTAGCACCCTAACATCTGCTACTGGATAAACGGACACCATGCACAGCACATTCCAAACTTAATACAAGATTCTGTTCCCATAATCTTCCTGACATCTGTTACTGCATAGACATGTAAGATTGCACACACAGCTATTCTAACTAATTCATAACTGGACTGTTTTCATGACTGGATTCAGTGAAGCTGTCCTTCAAGCATATCTCTCACCAGACATGTCACATTTATATCACAAGCTCCCAGGCCAAGCTAACCAGAGTGTGAGATATGTGTTTCCTAGGGTGAGGAGAAAGCCATTTACCCAGCCTTTTAAAAGTATCTAATGTCCCCAAAATGCCCATTGTAATATTGGTCAAAGGAAAAGGTAAGTTATTCTTTAATAAATTAGCAACACCCCTTCTGCTTCCTTGTGGGTAAGAGGCAAAAATGCCCATTTTTTTACCTCCCTTCACAATATCTGTGTGTGCTCTGATTCAAGCGGGTTAATGGAAGAATTAAAACATCTGGGCTTAGTCTTTTAAAGCAGCAAAAAACATTTACCCCTCTACCTGAGTGAATTGTCCCATGTATGTTCCCTGAAAGTTTTCTTATCGTTGCAAGATGTATGTAAATTTATCTGGGTCATGGGGATACACATTTTTGCATACATTGTCTGTGGGGAAACATGCTCTCAGAAGTCTATATATGTAGTTGGAAAGTGAGTGAGTAGTGTTAACTATACTAAATCTCCTGACATCAACAAATTGAATAACCAAAACTGCATCCAACAGTTATGTAACTATAAAATAAGAACATATTCATACTAATATGTAGTAAAAAAAAAAAAAAAAAAAAAAAAAAAGGCACGAGTTTGATTTTCACAAAGAGGAGGTACAGTGCTTCTGTACAGAAGTAGAAAGTACATATATATTCCAAAATGAAGCAGATTTTTGCATGCCCCACCCCCAGTCTTACAACATATTATTTCATCTATGGCTCAGGTTTTTGTTAAACACCTTTAGTAATTTATCACTTACAACACAGGGAAATGTACAGTAACAGAAAACAAAATAAACCTTATTAAAAGTTTTCCATTTATATACATTGTTCATAACATATCTTTTCTTTCTTTGCAACTGTCGTCAGTCAAACATTACGTAAATTGCTGACTTCTCTCTTCCCATAAACGTCATTCCTCCTCCTCCTGAGCATGATTCTACATGCATTGTTCCAATGATTTCCATTTTCTAGTAAATGCTTTTTTTGGCAGCCAACAGAGTTGAACTTAAGACCTGGCTATCTCTAGATAATTCAGATCCTGTGTCCCAGCTACTTTCCTTATTATAGCCATTTGCTCATGCAGTATTTCTGGTAGGGTACACTGTATAGAATTTTTAAAATCTGCTAATTATTACACTCCCAAAATGCATGTTCCCAGTTACCTCTTCATTTCCTGTCACACCTGCAACGTTTGCTATCTTCCTGAGGAAAAACTCTCTTACAAGCACTTCCAAGCAGAGATCCTAAACCTTCTGGACTTCATTGCATGGTTGGGAGCTATGCTTGTGATCTCCCAATTTTCTGTTGTAAACTGTTTTTCTAGTCTGTCCCTCTCCAACTTTTTCTCACCTTCTCCAATTTGATTCTTATTGTGTAATATTTTACATGCTCTACTAATTATCCTTTCTTTAACAGCATCTTCTGTTTTAGATTCAACTGAAAACTTTACCAGCACAGAGCTTTCACTTCAGATGCCCCTAATCCTTCCTGTTTGCCTATACTCTAATATCAATCCCTGGTAATGAAGGCAATCTCTTGCCTATAGTCCAGATGTCTTCTTGGCCACATCCCACTCTGCTGCCTTCCATTTCTGGTAATTTCCTCCCAGTACTTTGGTTCCTTTGCCAGTTTTCTCCAGTAATTTCCATTCCCCTGTTGTCTGTTTTCTGTAACCCAACTTGAAGTAATCACTATAGGCAAAATATCCTTTCTCCATTCTCATGTTGGCTTAGTTCGTAGAATGCTTCTTGCTACAAAATATTCTGTATGATGGTGGTAGTGGTGGTTCTCCTTAAGAATCTGCATCCAAAATCCCATTGTCTTTATTTCTTGAACTGCACCTCTGCTTCAACAATCATCCCTTTCTATTTTGAATTATAACCTGCTTGTGTTATGCATATTAACTGTGTAAAATAGCCCTTCAAATCAGGTAGTCCTAAACCACCTTGTTCTGTTGGAAGGATCAACTTATCCTACATAACTCTTGCCCTCTTCCCCTCCCAGCTAAATTCATTTTCTGACCCATATATAAAGCTAAAGGCATAATACAAACATTTTTCACTGCTTTTATATCTCTATCCATATCCATAAGCAAGAGCTTTGTTTCTCAGTTTTTGCATTATCTTTTGTTTAGTCTCTGCCCTCTTATCCCTATCTGCCATAACAGAAGCCTTTTTAATCCATGCTCTTAAATATTTCATCTTGTTTCCGTAAATATGGGTATTTGCTGAACCAGTTTGTGTGTATGCATAATTTACGTGTATAGCCTTTTTCATCTTCACTAATTTCATATCCTGAAAAGACTTGAAACTGTCTCAAAATGTTCCACAATACTGAGATGTCCTTTTCTGGATTTATCAGGGACAATATATCATATGCAAATAAATCCAATTGTTGTAAATTACCGTACCAATTATATATATCGTTGCATTTTTAAGTCCTTTGTTTTCTTTGCCAGTGCTCTAAGAGCTTTTCTCCCCGGGCATCTACTGAAAAAGGACCTGCGTCCAGTCGGAATTTCCCGGTAAACATATGTAAATAAATAAATGTAAAGCAAATAAAGGAGAAATAGGACACCCCTGTCTGGTTCCTCTTTTTGAATAGATCTAATCAGAGAGGAACCCTCCCACTTTAATATTTACATCTAATCCTCCTAATTAACAGTATTATATTCAGGAATGCAAATGCTTCCATTGCCCTACTCATAAAATCACAACTTACTCTTTCTAACGCTTTCTCTGCATTAAGACTCACAAGCTTTCTTACATTGTTTCCCTTTGGCTCATAATTCTGTTATATTGTCAAATGTTTGTCTCATTTGCTCACCTCTCCAAAAACACATTGATTTTATATATATATATATATATATATATATATATATATATATATATATGGATCTGCTTCTAGATTTTAAATCAAGACCATAAGATTGAAGTTTTGAAGCACACCCCCTGCTAATTAAATATACCAACTTTGAGATCTCACTACAGCAAGGAAAGCTGTAAATATACAGTTCTGCCGCTGCATGGTGATCTCCATTTAAATGGTTCGGAGTTTCAAAACTTCCATAAGAAAGTCGCCATTTTGAAACGTTGAAATTTAGTAGTAGTCCCATATATATATATATATATATATATATATATATATATATATATATATATATATAATGTGTGTGTTTTGGCAGTACCTTTGCCAATATTTTAGCTGGTATAGACATAAACACTTTATAATCTCAGTTTAAAATTGAAGTAGGTCTATACAAAGCCAAGTCTAATGGGTCTTTATTGTCTTTAGGTAGTACAGCCTCTACAGCTTTCTTCCAAGATGTTGGTGCTTCCACCCATGTAAAATACTATTAAAAGCATACATATTTTTATCACTTTCTTCCCTCCTTGCAAATTCCAAATATCCACAGGAATATTGTCTGTTCCTGGAGGCTTTCCTGTGGATTGGTTATACATCACCATTTTATCTCCTCTCCCCCATCTTAACTGTTAATTGTTGAGACTAAAATCTCTAGCTTTGGGATAATTAAGTCTTCTTTAAATATTTACTTTTGTGTTTTCTAGATTTTCAGTTTTCTCTCCTTTATACAAATGTTCATAAAATGTCCAAAATATCTCTAATACCTGTACAGGATCTCAGATTGTTTTTCTTGTTGTAGGCTTCCTAAGTTTAGCCGCAACCCTTTCTACTTTCTTTCCAAAGTCATTTTGCTAACAGTTTTTTTGCACATGAGTTATCAAAAAATAGTTGCTCAACAGCAATCTTTCTAAACTGAATATTATCCAGTTCCTCCCTTATTTTCCATTTAGCACTCTGCATTCGTGTCTCTCCATGTTTTGTGAGATTCCCATTGCTCTGCAATACTTTAACCTTTGTCAGCCCCGCTAAATAATTCCTATTATTACTTAGCCATATCTTTCTCTCTCATTTCACCCTGTTTTAAACTTCCATTTTAATTTTTCACTCCGTAACTAACTTTTGAAGATATTTCTTCCCTTCTTGAATAATTTCCATTACCCTTTCCTTAAAATTCCTCTCTTTTTAACTGGTAGGTAGGAAAGAGTCAGTCTCTCATTTTTACTTCATTACCCTGCATTTGTATCTTAGTTTTAATCAGTGGATGATCTGAAGTAATTACTGGATGTGTCGAAGCTTTCAATTAAATGCACGTTTCTGTGAAATACAATAACTGGGCTAGACTAGACACAAATTATATTGTATAATATGTAAATTCAGTCCAAGTTCCTACTGCTGAATTCACATCTTCCTTACCAAGTATTTCCTTAAAGTTCCCAGGAATGTACCCTTTTGTTTTTCCCTTCCATGTCCCCCTCCTATATCCTTACTACTGCAAATCAAGTTCCAGTCCCCACGTATAACTAATATTACCTGCTGAAATTATTTCTCTCAACATTTTCTTAAGTTCTGTAATAGCAGTTTTTGGTGGAATATAAATACATGCTAGCATAATCCTCCTCTGCTGCCAGTACCCCTTCACTACTACAAATCTACCATTATGGTCTTTTCTTTTCCCCTCTTGAAATCTGTTTTTTTTTTTTTTTTTGTCAAATTCGCTTGCTCATTTCTTTCTAGTTGTGTGTCCTGTAGCATTGCTATTTGCACTGTGCATTTCTTAATGTAATTCAGTACTCTCTTCTTTTAGTCTATACCTAAAACCATTTACATTCCAAGATAATATGGGTATCACAGCCGTTATGATAAATAGCTATTGCTCCTACCTGTTATACATGACAGTTGGAAATTCTTTCAGCTTTTTCTGGTTAGGGGTCGACACAGCAGATCACCTGTCCACTCATGATTGGCAGTAGAGTTTTACTGTGTTGAGTTGCCAGCCCGGCGCCCAACCTTCCACAGAAGGCACACAAACTCACACCTAGGGCCAATTTAGAGTGTCCAGTCCACTTGCAGCATGTCTTTGGGATGTCGGAGGAAACCCACGTCACCACAGGGAGGACATGCAGACTCCGCACAGAAGGCACCCCAGCCGAGGATCGAACCAGAGAACCTCTTAATGTAAGGTGACAATGTTAACTGCTGCACCACCACTGCCACCTTTAAACATGACAGTTGGAACTACACACACAAAAACCTTTTGTATAATATGCACACAGTTGTTTCTTCTCATCTCTGTTTGAATATAGTCACATTTTTCAAGATTTTTTGTTTTTAATGAAAACCCTCAAGCAAAAAACATTACATTTTCAGAACACCTCCACACCTCATTAACTTAGAAAAAATTCACAAAATGATGTACATCTACAAAAAATTAAGTTTACCCCTCCAGATAGGAACAATTGCCCCAATTTGATAGCTGCACCCACAGATATTACCTGACCTGAAATTAAGGTTATCCATGCTGCAGTACATGCTAAAGCCTATGTTCCCACTTACACAAATTGCTGCATGTTTTTTTTATTATCTCTACTGTCTTCCCAGGTGTAAAAAAATAGCTTGTATGCTTTCAGAAATCATTAACTTTTAGCCCTAAGAAAAAGTGCAGTGGCAAACTAAAAAAATGAAATGGCATACTGTTCTGTTAAATGCATTAAATTATTAAGCCTGCCAAGGGTGGCTACTATCTCTTATTCGCTTCCCATAATTTTAAACTACTTGTTATTGTACCTTTAATTTTTGTATTTCCTTCTCTAAAGAATGCTCAGAAGTCTTAAGATTAACCTTGTCTGCAGGTGCAAGCAGTTAGTCTCCATGTAAAAGTAGTCAGCACTTCTCTCAGAACTGAATGTACAGCAGTCTTCGTCATCTTGACTCTCACTCAACATTTGCTAATGAAACAATGCAAGGTAATATCTGCATGTATAAGAAGCTTGGAATTTTTTGACTTTTTCATTTTGACTTAATTTTCAAGGCTACATGCTTGCAGAACAAACACCTGTTTGTTGTTTAATCCAAGGACAGTAATCTAGAAATTCATCCTTGTAAAAATAAGAGAAAATGTCTTAATTCTACATCTAATCAATGCACTTTTACACCCCACGCTAGTAGTCCAAGATCACAGCATATTATACTTGCGACTATACACTACAGAAAACTGCTTTACTGTATGTAATATGCAGTTTATTTTATATCATGAAATGTTTAATAGAAATACTAATGAGAACAAAAATTGTTTTACTTAGTTAATTTTCCCTTTGTTTCCTTCTAAACATTGTCACAAAGTGTGGTATATACTTTACACTCCACTTACAAGTTTAACAAAGTTAACAAAATTCCAGACTTTCTCAGCCACATTTTCTTGCAAAGCCATATTTCACAAGTGAGATTAATGCTGTGTGTCCCACTTACTCATTAATTTCAGTGTCACTTGTTTTCCTGTTCATTTCCATCTCCCAGCACCAGACTCTGGTTTAAGTCCAGGGTAGTCACAATTCTTCTAGTCAATTCCTTTGCTTTTTTTTGTGGTCTCATAAGCATTTTCCTTTGGAACATTGGAAAAGGTTTTACTGTCAGTCTTTAGACGAGCTTTATTATCAGAAGGATGAGAAGCAGAGTTTCCTTCGGTTTGCTGTCTCACTTTTTTGTTGAATAAACTTTTTTTCCTCCTTAGTCTGTTCTGCATCCAAAAATGTCTTTGAACCTGCAGGGAAAAATTCTGAAGATAGCTGGTTACAGCAGCTTGAATATCACACCTGCCTGTCCGACATTCCCTAATTGCAGGGATAAATTTGCTTTTCTTTTTCCTTATGTACACTGAGTAATCATTTTTCAAAAACACAGTTTTTAATACTTTTCCTTTCTGACATACTTTTGTCAGGATCAACTCTTTCTGCTGGTATGATTGCTACTTTACTGTTATAAGTTGTGGCTGCTTTCTCATGGCCAGGATTGTAGCATACATTCAGTGTGGCCTTTCAGTTAACAAATTCTGCTGTGGAATACCTGTCCAGTTGCTTATTTGTGCATTCATAGAATTAGTACAGTTTGTTTCTTCCAGTTACTCTAGTACAGAAGAAAATCGCATATTTTCTCTCTAAACTCGGTCTTCTAACTTTGCCATTTTTGAAACAGCTCTTCATGAGAAGTCTTATACTCTGCTATCCTTTTCTTCCTTTCGGCCTCTGATTTTCACAGTTTTATCACTTAATCTGAATAACTAGTTAAAACTTTTTATATCTTTCCAACCTTTTGTTATTTTAGCTGATGATCTTTGTGTTTAATTTATATTAATACTCTGAGTACAGTGTATTTATTTTTTCCAATAAATTACTGGATGCTATGTCTTACCAAAGCTGAAGCTTGAACTGCATTTTGCTGAACAGCGGCAGGCTTTTTCCTAGCAAGAATTTTTTTCCTCACCTTTTCTAGTGCAGTTTGTTTCAGATTCTCCAAATTTCTTTGCTGGCATCCAGGCAGTGTTCTTACTAGTCAGTAACTGAATTTTATTCAGGCTGACAATATCGCTGGCTCTTACTTCTTAGTTAATTTTTTCAAACTCTGATAGCTAAAATTAAGCTGTTGATCAGTGTGCAGCCATCTTGGAAGTCTTTTGGCTTACAGTTCTAATCCAACAACTAATGTTATATTAAAACAATAAGTAAGTCCCTTCAGAGACATAACAAATTATTCTTAAGAGTTGCACAGTAAAGACTGAATTAGTCCCCAAAGTATTTTACCCCAAAAATTAGTGCAGAGCTTACTTAGAGTGATCTAGGCAACAAGCTGTACATTATCCAATCCCTTTGTAGTTATGTTACTACATGACTCGAGGATTGTCTGGAGGTTCTGTAGTGTAGTGGTTATCATGTTCGCCTAACACGTGAATGATCCCCAGTTCAGAACCGGGCAGAAGCAGTTTGGTCAGAGGCTGGCATAATGGCTAAGATGTTTAGTTTACAGACACAAGGTGCAAGGTTTGATTCTCATCTGGGATAATTGGCTAGGCTTGAAATGGCCCACAAGGATGGTTAGCCTAGTACTAATCTATGAATCTGTGTCCTGTAAGTGCTTTCACAAGTCCACCTGTTGCCATTCATCTGGAAAAGGGAAGAAATGTCTTGATGTAACAGTAAAATGGTTGCATTGTTGATCCGTAATTATGAGAGTCAGAGAAGAGAATGTCAGGATCCAGTTGCCAAGGGCAACAAAAGCAGGACAGAGAGGACACCTATGCAAATGTAATGTCTCCTATAGTAGGCAAGCACATTATTGAAGAGATGTGTAGGTGTAATGTGCAGTTTTAACACTACATATGAAACTGATCCAATATTGCCCTTATCCAAATTAATATCTTTAAGTTAGTTAGTATTTGATGGTGGAGTGGTAGAATTTTAAGGCCAGTTTTCATGCAGCTGCAAAAGCCCTCTTTCTTTCCATGAGCCTCTTTTTGAAACATTGGAATGGTTCTTATGATCCTGCAAACAGTGTGGTCTGTGAAATGCTACTTGAACTCTGTGTGTAATTCCTTCTGATTGCTTTTAGCTTAATTGTCATTATCGCCCTGATAAAGACAGCATAGTTTATGTGCTGCTGCTGGGGAAGTTATTTACTTTTTGACTATTTGGTAACTATGTAGGTGGGCTGGTCAGAAGATCTATTTCAGCTGCAAGCAGTTAGTTTTCGCTCAGTTGTCCAGTATAGGTTTGCATCTTCAAACTGGCCAAATATAATAAACAGAGCTTCTACCCTCTTTTTCTTAACTAACTTAAGTTTATGGAAAAAGGCCATGCAAGGCTTCCTGGTTTTCATTGAGCAATCTTGATCACAGTAAATTCTGCTGTTAAAAATTGTCAGATTTATCCCTGGAGAGAAAAGATGTGACAACATTCATTCATTCTTTCAAATTAGAAGTTGTGAATTTTATTAGCATTGCCTTGGGAGTATCTGCAAGAAAAGCAGTAGGTAAGACAAGTCTTTGAGCCCATTCAAGCATAATAGTGGCCACTGGAAGGGCAGTCCACTCTGCCATTTTTCCAGCCATAAAAGAAATACTGTTATGCCTCTCCAAGCCCTTGGAAATCCCATTAAATCTTTGGTTCTTGTGGCTGGCTCTGTTTTTCTGGTGAGTCAGCTTGTTTTCTGCTAGATCCATTCTCAACTCTACATCTGCCAGATTTTGCTCAACGGCCTCTACCGAGGTATCCATTATGGGCATATGATCTGAGGGTGAGATAAGGGCTTCCTCAACGTCATCCGTATGGCATTTAGTTCTTTTAATGTGTGTATTTAATGTCATGTTGATTATTGGAGCTTTTGCATTATGGTGTGCTCTGGATTGCTGTCAGTGTTAAGTATATATGTATATTACAGTATGTGCAGAGGTCAATAGCATATAGTAGAGACGTGCTGTTAGAGGTTGGTACTGCTGAATTCCACATTTCCTGGACTTAAGGTTTGTGTTCACTATTTTTACTGGAGATCTTTTTGCGGGGTGCATGCCAAAAAAACAGTAGCATACTGTCAATTTTAAGAATGTAATGGCTAATTTCGTAAAAAAAAAAAATGTAAGCTAGTTTCTCTGTCAATCAAGTGGTCAGGAGGAGCATGTGAATTTGTACTGCTACTCCTCCATCTTAACCAGAAGTACCCAGTAAAATGTTTTTGTCAGTCTTTGTGGTAGCTGCTTTACTTTTTGTATATATTGACCCAGTTTTAGTTTTCCAAAGAAATCTTTCCCGGCTGCACCGTTTTTTAGTAGTATATTGTTGCTGAGTCTGTAATCACTACCCCTGTAGCCCAAGTCTTAAGTAATCCTAAGTAAGCCAAAGTCTTAAGTAATACTGATTTCGTGAACCTATGAACCAGAGTGGTCCTTCAGACTATCAAAGGTTAAGCAGAAACTCTGAGTAAACTAGTTGTTAAATTTGTTTAGTAATGAGTCTTTTGGCTGGTTGTCAGTTGCAATCTTTCACTTCATAGGTTGGTACTAGGCTGTCGGCCCTAGGGCCTAGCCGTAACAATTCCCTGGCCGTTTCTTCCCACAGTATTTACTTCCCTGGACCCCTGTCTAGCAGGGCGACTGATGTGATCCCCGGGGTGAACTTCCTATCTCCCATCCAATCATGAAGGTTCCTTTTGAAAAGGGTCAAAGAGGCGCTCTGCTTGACATGTATGGGCAGTCTATTCCAGAGTCTGGGGAGTCTCTGGACAGGAACCTATCCCTCCAGCATGTTTTGTTCATTGTGATGACAAGGTTGAGATCCCTGGAGCGTGTGTGTGAGGGATTGGGATTTAAGTGTAGCAAGACCATCAGCTCTGGGTTTGACATGGCCTTGTATGTTAAGCAGAGATCACCTCTGATTAGATGATATGCAACAGAGTATAGGTGGAGATTTTTTTAGATGGTCAGCATAGGGCATCTGCTTTATGCCTGTGATTCTTTTAGTGAGGTATTTCTGCGGCCTTTCCAGTTGTTGCAGATGTCTTGAGAGGTACATACCAAACCGGGCATTGTATTCTATAATGGGTCTAATGAGGGATAAGTACAGTGGGACAATGACCTCCTTTTTTCTGGATGAAAAGCCCTTAGTGATGAGGTGTGCCACATAGAAGAATTTCCTGACTGTTGTGGCAATGTGGTTATCTAAGGCGAGACCACTGTCCACCTGTGTCCCTTAAGTCTCTTATCACACTTTCAGTGTTTAGTGCACTGCCACTTATGTGGTAATTCACAGGTACATGTTTTTTTTCCCAAAGGGGATAACTATACATTTCTTGGCATTGAGCTTGAGCTCATGGCTCTGGCACCAAGCATCTATTTCTGTAAGGCCCTTTTGTAGAATATCCACATCATTTGGGGATTCAGTAATGTCTCCCAGTTTGCAGTTATGTACAAACTTTGTTAGCCAGAGTCCCTTAGTGTTGGCCTGTACTTCAGAGAAGTAGATGCCAAACAAGAGTGGTCCCAGGACTGAACCCTGAGGTACTCCACTTGTCACTTTTCTAGAGCTGGATTTAGAATCTGCTACTTTTATACTGTAGGTTCTGTCAGTAAACCAGTTGGCAACCCATCGAGTGACATAGGGATTAATGCCCAGCTTAGTAAGTTTATATATGATTCCAGAGTGGGGGACTGTGTTGAAGGCCTTGGTGAGGTCCAGATAGGCTGTATGGACCAACTTACGCTTGTCCACGTTTCTGGAGACTGAGTTGAAGAAGTCAGTCAGGTTCAGGAGACAAGATCGGCCTTTCACGAACCCAAACTGTGTGGGGTCCAGTGTTTGAAGGTTGCCAATGTATTGTTTATAAGTTCCATGATAATACGTTCCATGGCCTTGCAGATCAGGCTCGTCAGACTGATGGGGCGGTAGTTCCCAGGATCCAAGGTGGATCCCCCCCTTATGGAGTGGGATAACTGTAGTTGTGCGCCACTCAGTGGGCATGAAGCCTGAGGTGAGGCTATGATTAAACATGACACTTAGGTGAGGTGCCAGTTCATTTTGTAGTACACAGCCTAGGATGTCATCTGGTCCCATGGATACTGTATTCTTAGCTTTGGAGAGTGCGTTTTTTACCTGTGTGGCAATTATTACCAGAATTTGGTAATTGTTCAGTATTGAGATTGAACCTTTAGGGAGTGAGAGGTGGGTGAAGTTTGCACTGAATTGATCTGCCAGGATATTGGCAGTATTCTTGGGATCAGTATATTTAGTGCCATTCTGTTATAGCTCAGAGCAGATCTGAGCATTGCCATTTAGATTCTTGACATAGTTATAGAATGGCTTGTGGTTTTCTTTGGAATCTTTGGCAATTTTATTTTCCTAACTAGCTTTGGAGGATTTTATGAAGAATCTCAGCTTCTTACTGAGGCTGGTAAGGGAGTTTTTTTCATCCTGGGATTTTTCTCTCTTCTGCAATAGTTTCTTCCTTTTGTTGTAAAGTTTGTTTATGGCAAGGGACCACCAGATTGGCATTGTGGTCCTATTGGGGATGGCACGATTCATGCATGAGTGGATGTGCTCGTAAAGTGCCTTAGTGTACAATTCAGCAGTCTAACTTTAGGTTCCCGTCTGCATGGGTGTCATGACGTTTGTCACTTCTGACTTGAGTAGCATTAAGTTGGCTTTGGAGAAGTTTTTTTTTACAGAGGTTTCCTTACTGGGGGGTGGGGTTGGGATGTGGATGTCAAGGGTGATTAGCTTATGGTCAGACCTGACCAATGAGGGGGTAACCATAGATGTGGAGCATCAATTTCCCATGTTGGTAATGGCCAGGTCAAGGATATTGGAGACCCTGGTGTGGGACTAAGGATTAGCTGACCCAGGGCATTGGATTCCAAGAACCATTGGGCAAAGGCATTGGTACATAAGTAGCTTTCCCAGTTAATGGCAAGATAGTTGAAATCACCCAGTATTAGGGTGTTTGGTTGTATCTTAATATTTTCCAGTATGTTTAGAAAGGTGTAGTGAGAATCTTGGGGAATGGTGGGGGATCTGTAGCAAGCTACAATTTGGATTGCAGTCTTTCCTAGTGTTAGTTGCACCTGGAGAATTTCAGATGCATTGTGTTGGGTAACTAGCCTGGTGTTGTGAATATCCTTGGTGTGAATATGGACACTTCTCCACCTTTAGTGTTTCGGTCCTGGTTTGGTGGCGAAAAGTGTGGTAAGAGTTGTAGCCTTGTATTGCAGGGGTGTGCTCTGGAGCCTTGAACCAGGTCACAGATATCGATGTTCTCCATTTTTAGGAGTGCCTCGAGAGGGTGCATTTTAAGGTTTACACTTCTAGCATTGAGTAGCATTACCTTCAGATTTTGCATGCTTGTACCTGTTATGGTGGTGGTTTTGTCCTTTGAACTTTGCTTAAAAAAAGGCACTATACGGTGGCAAGAGCCTTAGCCAGTAACCTGAATCCCAGGGGTGACAGGTGCAGACCATCTCTGGAAAAGCATCGTGGTCTGTCGATCATGTCATCCCAGGCAGATAGATACTGAATCCCTTTTGAATGACACCAGAAGCTTAGCCAGTTGTTGAAGTCAGTCATTTTGTCCTTATACTGTGGTATCATTCTGGGTGAAGGCAGGATGCTACTCCGGGCTAGGGTCATACCTACCTGGACCACATGATCCAAGAGCTTTTCCATGTGTCTCTTCATGTAGTCTAGGGAGGTACGTCTCACGTCATTCACTCCAACATGGAAAATGACAGAGTCATATGTGTACTTGTTGTGAAGCAAGGTGCTAGTTTGTTTAACTGCATTCGCAAGGTGCTTCGTTTGTGAACCCTGCTATAACCTCACCTTTTTGGCGTTTTTCTGATGACTGCATTCTACAGTTAATTCGTGGCGGGAACTGCTACTGTTTCATATAGCTGTATTGGCTTTTGCATTTCTAACGATTAGTACAAGCCATTTGCTAGGTGACTCTCCTCCATTATAAACTCAAGCGGCATTCTATATTGCCCTTCAGCTGCATTTCTTTCAGTACATTAGTTAATCCACATTTGTGGAGGAATGCACTGATGTACCATATATATTAAGAATATCTGTGAGTTACATACTCGGTCAGCGCCATGTGCTAGGTGATTCTACTCCTACTTACAAAGTACGTAGGGTTCTCATAGACTATCAGCTGCATTATTAATGTGTATTGTGTTCAATTGATTACTATGCTATGGAACTTTGCTGGCTAACTTACCTGATTTAGAAACGCAGTATTCATTTTTATAACCGCCGCTAAAACTCTTGCCTACTCCATTAGCATCTTAATTAACTGCTCCCTTCAAGAATACACAGTTCCCCAAATCTGGAAACAAGCTTTTATTATACCTGTACACAAAGGGGGCAACAACAACATTAGCAATGTCCGTCCCATAGCCATCCTGTCCCCCATTTCTAAACTCCTTGAAAAATGTGTCCAACTTCAACTTCTTCCTCACCTCCTAGACAACCATCTCATTACCCCTACACAGCATGGTTTCAGACCTAATCATAGTACTATGACTGCCCTCCTCTCCTTCCTTGAAACTGTAAATAAAGCCCGTGACTCTGGACAAATTGTATCCACTTTACTTCTTGACCTCTCCAAAGCCTTCGAAACTATCTCACACAGCCTGCTCTTAACTAAACTTTCCAAACTCCACCTATCTTCCTCCTCTCTGAACTGGTTCTCTAGTTACCTTTCTAACAGAAATCAAGCTGTAAAATGGAAAAAAGCTACCTCCTCTTTCCTTAGTACCCCCACAGGAGTGCCACAAGGCTCCATACTGGGTCCTCTTCTCTTCAATATATTTATAAATGAATTCTACAAATCAATTCCCTTCTCTAACATCATCCAATATGCTGATGATTCTACTATCATCTGTTCTGCCTCTTCTATCACTACACTACAAAAACTTACTCAAGATGCTTTCTCTTCCACAGAGCAATGAATGCTAAGTAATCATCTAGCTCTCAATGCCACCAAGACCAAACTAATGTTATTTACTCCTTCAAAAGTTATCCCTCCAGACATAAGTACATTCTTAATTACTAGTCAAAACAACTCACCCCTTGAAATAGTGTCAGAAACTAAACTACTTGGGGTCCAAATTGACAACCTACTTAAATTCAACTCCCACCTGCAAATAAACATTAAAAAAACACATCAAAAACTTGGCATGCTTTATAGACAGAAAGCCTACCTCACATCTGACACTAAAATCTCTCTCTACCTCCTTCCTTATTCCCTCCCTTCTCTATGGTGCCCCACTACTAACTAATCTTCAGTCCTCATTAAAAACAGCTTACTTCCTGCTATAACAAAATTGCAAAATTCGCACCGCCATAAGTCCTCCACTCACCACTGTGTCTCCTCCATAAGCTAAAATGGCTAGAACTTCCCAATCAACTAACTTACACTCAACTAGCTCTAGCCCATAAGCTTATTCTAAACCCCTCACTCTGTCCCTCCCTTTCCTCTGCCTTTAAAATGCACCTACCTAGCAGAGTTCTAAGGTCAAACAATCAAAATCTACTTGAAGTGCATAAACCCACTCATCCACCAGGACAAAACCTTCTTTCCTTCAGCCTCGCTCGCCTCTGGAACTCCCTACCACCTCTCATTCGCACCACCTCTAACCACTCCACCTTCAAAAAGTCTCTCTTCTTACATCTAGCATCACAGTGGGAATGCTCTTGCTCCCACCCCACATAACTAACTCTACTAAATCTCCTTCAATACCATATCCTACTTTATGTACCTACTATCTTTGTTCTCTAATCTCTATTAATTTGTCTCTACTACTTGTAGGTCACTTCTTAATTGTATTAACTGTTATGACTGCTATTCTACATATGATAAGTTTTGTTTTTTCCTGCCAACATAGTACCAATAACTTTGTACCTAGATTGTTAATGTAAATTGTTGAATGTATATTTGTTTGTTTTGGAGCTTTTCTCCCCAGGACTCCATTGAAAACGGGTTCTTTATGGCCCAATGGACTATCCTGGTAAACCAACTGCAATAAATAAATAAATATAAATAAGTGACTTGAGTGCATGCGTTATGTGGCTGATCCTGGCACCCGACAGGCAGCTGACTGTAATTTTCTCCTTGTTCAGCCTGGTGAGTTGGACATTAGTGTGCCTGACTATAGAGTCACATATGACTAAAGTGTTGGGTACATTGTCTTGCCTTAGGGGCTGTTGGGTGGCACACTGCTGTTGTGAGCTATGTGACACTTGGGTTGTGATTGGTATTTGCGTTTCAGCTTCAGAGGTCCTTGCTGTTTGGACAGGTTACTGTTGAGAGGCCTCCACATATGTGGGTTTAGTGTTGCTATGTGTGGCTGTTGGTGGTGTGGGTTTAGAAGGGCTATGTGTTGCATGAGGTGTGTAGTGCAGGTGTTAACCTTCTCCTCCTGACCGTCTAGCACAATCTTGGGTGAAGAGAGCTTTTTTTCCAGTTTGGCTATGTAAGTGCATCTCTCACAGGTCGAAGTGTTGAGTGGTAGGAGGAGAGGGTTGTCTGTGTACATGAGGCAGTTGCTGCATTGCCCCAGTATGCCCAGATTCACCAGTTGAACAGGAGAAATCACTGGAAGCTAACCCTTGGACATGCCTGGTGTGGTACTTTTTTTTTTTTGTAAAGTACAAGAGCTGTTTTCCCTTACCTTAGCAAGGTACTTTGCAGTTATAGGCTGTTTAGTGCTTATGATTAATTTTTCCTTAACAATGAGAGTTGAGTGGTTGTATCAGTTTGACTTCCTAGTGCTTTCCAGCAGGTTTTAAAACAAGTGATAGTTGCAGGGATGCTTAAAGGTAAGATGAAAAAAATGGTTTATCCTAAACACTGCAGTGTGCACTAGCGGAGTTAGATGTGAAAATAGGTAATTTAAGTTTTACCTGTCTAAAATGTTAAGTTTTAGTGGAGAGTCACTATTTTTAAAACAGCAAGACAGATAGAAAGGGGTGGTCACTTTTGTATTCTGGTACTATAGAATACAGTAGGATGGCCAATAAATTTGAATAGTTGAAGGGGAGTGATTTCACAAAATGATAAATCTGAAGTAGCTAACTTCATTTGTGTAGCAACCTATGGGTATCGGATCCAACTTAGGATCCGAGCCAGCAGTTTTCAACAGCTTAGATCCGAGCTCCTAGCTACTCCCCCTATCCATAAACCCCTGCCAACCCTGACTGACCTCAGATCTAGTTTGCTGCGCTTGTCGTCAGCAGCTGGGTTTTCGAGCTCCAGGATTGGTCGTTAGTTTGTGAGAAAAACAAAAAATTTGTATTTCTTTTTCTATCCCTTTAGTGTGAGTGTGGTGTGTTAACTCTACTTTAGTTTATAATTTTCCCTCCCTCTCCCTCGCTGGTTCATCAGGGTCTGTGTGCGTGTGTTGGGGCCTAACGCGTGTGTCCTCCTTAGCTTAAAATGTCTGAGGCCCCAAAACCAATCTTCTCCAAATGCACCGAGTGTGGCAATAAGCTTTCACCGGCTGATGGCCACACTCTGTGTGTTCTGTGCCTTGGAGTTGGACACCTTTACTCTGGGTGTTCCATCTGTGCGGCATTCAACCCCAGGGCACTTAAGGACCGGAGATCCAAGCTGATCCTGGAGGGTTTCTTGCCCCCGGATTTGGCTTCGGCCTCAGGTCCTACAGTGGCTTCCACCGCGGCTTCGGCGGCGGCCACTCCTGCCCCCGCCCCCCAGCCGGAACTCAACCTCCCGCTGTAGGCCCAGAGGAGAGGGAGGCCAGGAAAGACAAAAGGAGGGAGAAGCACCACAAGCTGAGGGCCGGGGCCTCCGCGTCAGCCCCCCCTGGCTAAGCAGTCTTTTCCCTCCAGGGCTTCCCGGTCTCCTCCCTCTCGGATCCGGTCTCCATGTTTTTCACCGGGTCCTGAGAAGGAGGAGACCTGATCTCCTTCGAGGTCATCGAGGCGGCAGTCCCGTCCCACCTCTGTGGCCTCGTTGAGATCCACTCAGTCTTTCTGATGTGGATTTGGACCGGATGATGCGAAGGTTCCTCCAGGCCCAACTGCAGATGGGAGTGCTCCTGCCCCCCCCCTCCGAGGGAAGCTCGACCCCTTTCTTTGCCCCGATAGCTCCTTCTCCATCCCGCTTCCCGGGTAGGGAGCTTTCGGAGCCGGGCAGCCTTGGAACCAGGGGTGGGTCTGCGCCAACAGTCTCGGGTACTTCGGTGCCGATGCTTCCCTCGAGCCTGTCTGGTCCGGTTTTTTGGATCCAAGATCTCTGAGCCGAGGGCTGAGCTTCGGATCTGAGGGTTTCAGTATGCCTTCGGCGCCGTCCAGGTCGGAGCATACTGGTCCGTCTGATCCGATCGCTCCGGCGCTGGTCGGATCAGAGTGAGGGTCTGCTCTCGGATCCCAGAGAGAGCGGCTCTCCCTCGGCGTTTGACGTGGTGGAGAGGGCTCTGTCGACTGCTTCCAGGCCCCCAGTCCTTGCCATGGCTCCACCCCGCACTCCTTCTCTGTTGGGTCTGACTTCCATCACCCGGCCCCAGGGACAGCCTGTTTCAATGTCCCAGGTCGTTTCCTTGGAACAGGATGTTGCTGGTGAGGCCTCCTCGGACAGCCCCCCCGAGGAGATCCCCCACAAGCGGAAGTGCAAGAGGAGGCATGTGGACTCTCCTGAGTCCTTGGCTGAAGACACGGATTTGGAGGAAGGGGAAGGCTCCCCAAGGTCACCCCCCGAGGATGTCTCCTTTGGAGACATCATGGAAATGCTCAGGATCAGACGCGGGTGGTCTACCCCAAAGCCGACCTCGGACGAGTCCGTGTTCCTGGAGGCGTTTGGAGCAAGCCCTTCTACCTCTTGGGTGTCCCCTCCGGCCGACCCCCTGGTGGACCTGATTACCACCAAGGCGTGGAAGGAGCCATACACTGTGGAGCCAGTCCTGAAATGCCCTGACAGGATCCTCAGTCCCCCTGCGGATAGGCCACATTGGAGCAAGGGTCCCCCGGTAGATGCCATGTTGGTGGCGGCAGCCACTAAGAGGGAACTAGCTTGAGAGCCCCTCGGTCCACCCCCCCGGCCAAGGAGTCCCGATCACTGGACCGCTTAGGGAAGTGGGTGTTTAGTTCAGCGTCCTTCTCTGTTAGGTCTCTGAACTATATGGCACACATTATTCAACTGCAGTGGGATCTCATTAAGGAATATGCTGCATCGCCCCCCGGAGTCCATGGCGGAGGACAAACAGCTGTACTCCACCCGTATGGCCACTCTTAGGTCCATTTCCAATACCTCTATGCGGCTACTATCCCATGCCACGGAGGGAGCCGCTAGAGCCAGTGGAGCAGGCCTCGTCATGAGGCATCAGGCCTGGCTCCGGCATTGTGATTTCGCGGAACCCTTTAAGGTGTCTTCGCAAATGCCCCTTTTGATGGGCCTACCCTATTTGGGAAGACCGTTCGTGACACCTTGGTCTAGAGCGAAAAGGACAGGAAGATGTTGTCTGCCGTCTGAGTCCGCTTCTCTGCTCCCCAGAGGTCCTTCTCCAGGAACAAAAGGGACAGAAGAAGATGTGGTTCCGGAAGTCGCAACAGTCCCAGTCCGCTCCGGATCCCCAGTCCTTCCGTGGCAGAGGAGGACAGGGAGGACACCACCCTAGAGGCAGAGAGGGCCCGAAGAACTTTGGGTCCAGAGAACCCTTCTCTGACCGGCCCACGCAGCAGCCCTGAGGGGTTGCCCAACTGCTCCACTCTGGAGGCAGTCGGGGGACGTTTCTCGAGGCACCCGGCAGCTTGGGAGTCCATCACAGCAGACCGCTGGGTGCTTCGCATCATATCCAGAGGTTACCAGATTCCTTTCTCTTACCCCCATCTCTTCCCCAAGCACCGTCCTGATGTCCCACCTGATCAGAGGGAGGCCGCAGCTGCGGAAATTCAGCAGCTCCTAGAAAAAAGAGCCATCCAACACGTCCCCCCAGACCAGCTCGGATCGGGTTATTACTCCAGGTTCTTTTTGGTGCCAAAAAAGATGGGGGACTTGAGGCCAATCCTCAATCTCTCCCTCTTGAACCTGTCAGTAATCAGAGAAGTTCCGGATGGTCACACTTCAGTCCATTCTCCCCCTTTTACGGGAGAATGATTGGATGTGCTCTATAGACCTCAAGGATGCGTACTACCACATTCTCATGGACAGACGATCCAGGAGGTTTCTCCGCTTCCTGCTAGGAGCCAGTCATTACCAATTCAGGGCTCTCCTCTTTGGTCTCACCTCAGCCCCCCCAGGGTGTTCACCAAAGTGTTAGCAGTGATAGCGGCCCACCTGAGGCTCCAGGGAATTTAGGTTTTTCCGTACCTGGACGACTGGCTCCTGACCGCCCTGACAAGGCATCTACTCTGCACAGCCAGGAACTATTTTCTTCGCATTGCTCCCTGGCTAGGGATCACAATAAATATGGACAAATCTTCTCTCACCCCGACTCGGGTCATAGATTTTATCGGGGCCAGGTTAAACACAATAAATCTTGTAGCCTTCTTAACCCCAGAACGACTTCGAACCCTGAGGCTTCATGTGCGGGCCATCCTTCTATCTTCAGCTCCTCCTGCGGAATTGGTCCTGAGGGCTCTAGGCTCAATGGCAGCGGCAATCAACTTATTGCCAATGGCACGTCTGAACATGAGGGTCTTGCAATGGACCCTCCAAGTCCAGTGGTCTTTTCGTCACTACCCTCTGAGTCATCCCATTCCCCTCAGGAGGGCTCTCCTATGGTGGCTGCAATCTCTGGACCTCCACACGGGATGCCCCTTCTCTATGGCCCCTCCCATTGCCACAGTGACCACGGACGCCTCTCGCCTCGGGTGGGGGGGGGGGGCACTCTTCGGGCAGGACTGTCCAAGGCACGTGGAACAACACAGAGACCTCTTTGCATATCAATGTCCTAGAGATGAGGGCAGTGCTGTTAGCATTGCAAGCACTTCAGGACCTTCTTCCTGTAGGGACGATTGCGATCCAGACGGACAACATGTCGGTTGTCTGGTACATCAACAAACAGGGGGGAACCAGGTCTTACCCACTCTGTCAAGAAGCCATGAGAGTCTGAGAATGGGCGATCTCCACCAACCGTTTTCTCATTGCAACGCACATTCTGGGATGGTCCAACATCCTGGCGGACAGACTGTCGCACCATCCTTTCCCCTTACGAGTGGTCTCTCAATCCGGAAGTAGCGAATCAGATTTTTGCCAAGTGGGGGTAGCCCTGTTGCGATCTTTTCGCCTCTCCCTCAAACACCAAATGCAACAGCTATTTTGCATTAATTCCCCAAGTCGGGGAATCCCCGAGAGACGCTCTGGTGCATGCTTGGCCTTCCGGTCTGCTTTATGCTTATCCACCTCTTCTCCTGATGCTGAAGTTTCTACAGAAAGCCAGTCAGTTGGGGAGCAGGATTATCCTCATTGCCCCATTCTGGCTTCGTCAAACCTGGTTTCCTTACCTTTGGTCTCATGTGGTGAATCCTCCTTGGATTCTAGATTCCCTCCTGGATCTGATTTCCCACCCTCTGGGTCTCCCAACCCCGAACCTGGTCAGTCTCAAGCTCACAGCTTGGCTGCTCCAGTTCCACTCGTAGCTAGGACTCCCGGCATCTCTTCCCCAGTCAAAGGCATTGTAGTAGCAGCCCACAAGCCTTCTACTAGGAAGATTTACAGTAGCAAATGGAAGCGTTTCTCGATTTGGGCGGAACGTCCAAACTTGGATCCCTTCACAGCTCCCTTACCTGCTGTGTTAGACTTCTTATCAGGACTGTTTCACCAGGGGGCTAGCTGTTCCACCGTCAAGGTCCAACTAGCAGCTATCCCTCACTACCATGTCGGACATGATCTGCGTCCTTTGATCACTTCAAAACTGTGCAAGACCTTTCTGAAGGGCACCTTCCTGCTCAGACCTCCGGTAAAGGAAGTGGTACCTCCGTGGGATTTGACATTAGTGCTTCAGGCTTTGACAGCTTCCCCCTTTGAGCCTGCAGCTTCAGTGGATCTCAGGTATTTATCTTGGAAGACGGCCTTTCTCGTCGCCATCACTTCGGCTAGAAGAGTTTCTGAAATTCAAACCCTTTATGTGAAACCCCCGTATCTAACCTTTCACCAGGATAGAGTTTACCTCAGGACCAATCCCTCTTTTCTCCCTAAGGTTGCTTCCGAGTCAAATATCAATCAGTCCATTAACCTGCCAGTTTTCTTTCTCAATTATCAGAACAAAGGAGAATACAAACCACCTTTTGGATGTGCATAAACAACTTCGATTTTATATTCACAGGACATCTGGTCATAGGCAATCCGACCAGTTGTTAGTCTCCTTTGCCAAAATGAATTTGGGTAAATCGGTATCTAAAGTCACATTGTTCTGATGGATCTCGCAATGTATTCTTTTGGCTTATGAAAGTTCTGGTAGGCCCGCACCTCAGGGAGTCCGTGCCCACTCTACCCGATCTATGTCCACCTCTGCTGCCTTTAGATCCAGGGTATCCTTAGATGATATTTGTTCGGCTGCCACTTGGGCCTCATCTCATACCTTTATCAACCATTATAAACTGGATATTATCTCCAGAGGGAGAGCATTCTTTGGCTCTGCAGTGCTCCGGAACATCCTTCCATGATGGCCACCCAAGGTTTAGGTAGCTGGGGACTCTGTCCCATAGGTTGCTACACAAATGAAGTTAGCTACTTCAGATTAAGAAGTTATGTACTCACCATAACGTTCCATCTGAGTAGATAAACTTCATTTGTCAGCAACCGTCCCCCCCTCCTTCCCCCTGACCTTTGATTGTTCACATTTGTTGTCTTCAGAGATGGTCTTTGATATTGATCTATCTTTAGCAGTTGCTGTTTTAGGGGCAAACTTGATCTGAGGTCAGTCAGGGTTGGCAGGGGTTTATGGGTAGGGGGAGGAGCTAGGAGCTCGGATCTAAGCTGTTGAAAACTGCCAGCTCAGATCCGAAGTCGGACCTGATACCCATAGGTTGCTGACAAATGAAGTTTTATCTACTCAGATGGAACGTTATGGTGAGTACATAACTTCTTTTGTTGTGCATACACAAGCCAGTAAAAACAGAGAGGAAATGAGATATATGGTCAATTTAACATAAGAACACTACAGTAACCGAGTGGTAGGGTGGAGAAAAAAATTTTGCCCGACTCACAAGAGACAGAGCTTTGGTCTCTACCAGTTTTAATATGCAGTTAAAAGCAGAATACAAGTAAAACACAAGGTAAATAAAACAAATCACAATATTCAAAATAGAAAAAGGCAGTAAAGTAATATAACAAATAAAAAGCAAACTAACCTTACCCTCACAGAAAGTGTAGCAGAGTCTGGGTGAGCCTTTCTAGTAAAGCTCTGAAATGTTTTATTTTACCCCTTAAATAGAAGGTTTAGTTCCTAGCTCCACCCCCTCAGTTCACAGATGATTAACCTTAACTGACCTATTCTTCTGACCTGTACTTCACTTTACTAGCAACATCTAACACAAGAGAAAGGGAAGTAAACAATGAATATAACTAGAAACAAAGAAAGAAAAATATTCATAGACTGATGCATTACCTTTTCATTTGTGGAGATCTATGTCTGTAACTCTAGTTAGTCTTCCATTGTGGTTGCTGAGCCTTATTGAAAGGGCACCCAGGTTGTGACACACAATGTATTTTTCTTCATCACTGTCCAACTCACACACTACTTTGTAGTGTAGAGGTTTTAGCACCGTCAGAGCACAGGGTCACCCACTCTGTCACATATCCTTCAACCTTCAAAAACAGCCAACTCTTTATACTTTCAATTCATGGCTTCAGTTGTGCACATTTCCACATTCTTAGTTAAAACTAGATGGTTCATTCACTTTGAAGCAGTGGTTCTTGTCATTTTCTCAATGTGTCTATTATTTTGTGGTTTGATTCATAACCACATTGATCTACCAGAGTAATATGACTGTGTTGATGACATGGTCTTGGCCTGCTGACAAGTTTTTTTTCTTTCGACATGAAAAGCTCAAAAGAAGCATACTTTATTTCTTTTCGCTTAGCTAACTGCTTATTGAATGTAGGTGCTATGTGAGGGGAATGTACTCTGACCTAGCTTTATATGTTCTACAATGAGTTTGCATCATGTATTCTGTCAGTAATTAACATAACAGACTTAAAAGGAAAGCAAGAAAGCAAGCAGTTTTGGATATATGTGGCCCATTTGATCATCTTGGATTGTTTGTGTGATGCAGAAGGGCTTCTCCATTATTGTATTGGGGTGAGTTGCATACATGTCAACTGTCCAGATTTTCATAGGTTCATAGGATGACACTAGGCTATTGGCCCGGAAGTCCTTATAAGCCTAGCCAAGAATTTTACCCTTGTTCCCACAAAGTCAGCACCTGTTTTCCCTTGTCCAGCAGGGATGCAGGTGGGATCCCAGGGGTGTATTTTCTGTTTCCTGGCCAGTCATCCAGGTTCCTCTTAATGAGGGCTAGTGAGGTACTCTGCTTGATATGGAGAAGGCGTTTATTGGACAGATGAGAGAATCTTTGGGGATACAAATCTATCCCTCCAACAAGTTCTGTTAATGTCAGACTGGGTTGAGGCCTTGCGTGCGGGTTGTGCGAGTGGAGTTTGACTTGCAGATATGCAGCAACTCCATCAAGGGTGTGTCTGAGATGGCCTTGTATGCCAGACACAGGTTACCTTTGAGCAGTCTGTGTGAGACTGAGTAGAAGGCTTTTAGCCTGTCTGTATAGGGTAGGTGTTTCAGACCCTTGGATTTCCTGATCAGGAACATCTGTGGTCTCTCCAGCTGCTGCATGTGCTGTATATGCCCTGTATGTCCCCATATAAGATGAACAACAAGAGAATCCATGTGTGTGTGTGTGTGTGTGTGTGTGTGTGTGTGTGTGTGTGTGTGTGTGTGTGTGTGTGTGTGTGTGTGGATGGATGTGTGTATATATATATATATATATATATATATATACACGTCACTTGATGGGTTGCCAACTGGCTTACTGACAGAACCCACACTTTAAAAGTATCCAACTCCAAATCCAGCTCCAGACAAGTGGAGTACCTCAGGGTTCAGTCCTGGGACTGCTCTTCTTGGCATCTACTTCTGTAAAGTACAGGCCAACACGAAGGGACTCTGGCTAACAAAGTTCGCAGATGACTGCAAACTGGGAGCCATTATTGAATCCCCAAATGATGTGGATATTTTACAGAAGGGCCTTACAGAAACAGATGCTTTTTGCCAGAGCCATGGGCTCAAGCTCAATGCCAAGAAATGTATAGTTATCCCGTTTGGGGAAAAAACATGTACCCATGAATTACCACATAGGTGGCAGTACACTAAACACCGAAAGTGTGATAAGAGACCTAGGGACACAGGTGGACAGTGGTCTCACCTTCGATAACAACATCGCCACAACAGTCAGGAAATCCTTCTTTCTGGCACACCTTATCACTAAGGGCTTTTCATCCAGAAAAAAGGAGGCCATTGTCCCACTGTACTCATCCCTCATTAGACCCATGATAGAATACAACGCCCTGTTTGTTATGTACCTCTCAAGACATCTGCAGCAACTGGAAAGGCTGCAGAAATACCTCACTAAAAAAATCACAGGCCTAAAGCAGATGCCCTGTGCTGACCATCTAAATAAAACCACCTATATTCTGTCGCATATCGTCTACTTAGAGGCGATCTCTGCTTAACATACAAGGCCATGTCAAACCCAGAGCTGTTGGACATGCTACACTTGAAGAAATCCCAATCCCTCAGAGACTCACGCTCCATGGATCTAAACCTTGTCATCACAATGAACAAAACATGCTGGAGGGATAAGTTCTGACCCAGAGACTCCCCCAGACTCTGGAATAGACTGCCCATACATGTCATGTAGAGTGCCTCTTTGGCCCTCTTCAAAAGGAACCTTGATTGGATGGGAGATAGGAAATTGACCCCAGGGATCACGTCAGTCGCCCTGCTAGACAAGGGTCCAGGGAAGTAAATACAGTGGGAAGAAATAGCCAGGGAATTGTTATGGCTAGGCTTGTATAGGCCCTAGGGCTGATAGCCTAGTACTAACCTATATATATAATATATATATATATATATATATATATATATATATATATATATATATACTTCAGTAGTTCGAACCATATGGCTGAGACCATATGTTTGAACTCGTAAAAGTTCGAACACTGACATAAAACCACATAAAACCAAAAAACACAAAACTAAATGTCTATATCGGGGGGGCTACTGTGCACCCCACCCCCACCCCCCCTTACTTAAATATACCAACTTCAAGATTGCACTACATTGCGGAAATGGGAAATCTTCCCTTTCCGCTTTGTAAGGAGATATCCATTCAGTCAGATCGGACTTTTACAAGTTCGAACATATCGTCTTGGCCATGTGTGGTTTAAACGTTCGATCTACTGAGGGGGACCTATATATATATATATATATATATATATATATATATATATATATATATATATATATATATATATATATATAAATATAAAAACCCAAGAGAGCTGTACATCTTTAAACATGTGGAGCAGTAGCCAGCTGAGCCTGAAAACCATCAAGAGCGAAACTCACTGCTCCCCCATCACGGGTAGTGATATGGTATGGCGTGCCTGCATACTGCTCTGCCTACCCTGTAATCTAAAACTGTAGCAATATAAAACTAAAGAGGATGGCTTGCATTTTAGCATA
The DNA here is from genome assembly GCF_019279795.1 of Protopterus annectens. NCBI lineage: Eukaryota > Metazoa > Chordata > Ceratodontiformes > Protopteridae > Protopterus > Protopterus annectens. The sequence continues at coordinate 458,931,568 of NC_056746.1, forward strand.
ACTCATTAATATCTCAACTGGCCTGTTGGCTCCTGCGGATGTGGGGTACAAAACTGTAATTCACATCCAGTCTTCCAGCAAGTCTGTTAAAAGAAACTGTGCTATTTGCTAGGACATAACAAGGACTGCAACAGCTCACCACACTGGCTGTCAATATCCATTTCTAATGGATGCGATCAAAAGGAAACAGTATCTCCACCCCACTATAGCTTTCAAACAGTGCCAGTACAACAATCACAATAATTAGATTGTGACCATGCTGTCGCAGGCCAAACAAATTATTAATCAGCATTGAGGAACGGGAATGTGAGGGCACCTGACGGCAGTGATCAGGATTCCAGAATGCTGATATTTCACCACACAGTAAAAAACAATTCAAGCTGCTGATGAGTAGCCATTCAACCTGTCAGCCTCAGACTCTGTTTCTCAGTACAGACCAAGCCCTGTTCAGTCCTTGTAATCCTATTTGCACCTAAATAACCAACGGCCAAATATAGGGGTGGTGGTGTCAATCCTGTCATACCTTTCAAACTCTGTGCAAGAGAAGTGGTGAAAGCCTAACTAAAGGGAGTAAAAACTGACTAAATTTAGGGACACAGCTTTTGATTATTTCTCCTGTAAACTCAGCCACTAGAATAACAAGTTTTGTGGTAGCATACGTTTTCTGAAAGACAGAAAAACTGAAACTCAGATGTGTTTTGTTTAGTGCTGTCAAATCAGTCATCTGTACTAAGCCAGCTATGAATTCCAGAGGTGCAGATGAAATTTTGAGGCAAAACCTTAATTTTCTGGGAACGTCTGAACAGCTGAGAGGCAAGATCAGCACCACAAAGTTTCACGAACAGTCTCATACAATCTCACTGCCATCTCTGACAGCAAGACATCAAACTGCCCAACACTCTGCCATGAATGAAGACAACTGTAATGCAGCCAAAAACAAACAATCCATAAAATGTATCCCAAGTTGACAAAGCATGGTACCCCTGTGATCTGGCCTTATTAAAAACTATATACACTTTATTTTATTTATTTATTTTTTAAACTAATATCGCTAAAAAACTAAACTACAAAGCCCATATTGACATAATGGTCGTAGCAGGGTTTCATCTCCCACAGACTTTGTAGTTCTGTTACCGGAGGTAAAAAAAAATGAAATAACCTCCTACCCTGTACATCCAAAACCCTTATATACCCACTAGGTCACAGAGTCGGACAGATGGCTCCCTGATGAAAATCTTCCTTTGAACCATAGACAAATTGTCCAGGAACTGCGGCACTCAGCTTTTGAAAACGAGGCAGTGCAACTATGCACCTGACCCTGTCTGTTCGCTGCTGTCTGGCCTGCTGTGCACACTGCTGCCCTGCTATATTCCAATTTCCAAATTATTAAATCGGCAGATCTAAACATTAGTGTGGCAACATCCCAGTGTATTATAAACATAGTCCCAGCGTCTCAGATTGGCTGGCAGTCTTCCTCAGTGCCTCAGGAAGCTAAAGTGTAATAACGTCATCTACTTCTTGTAACAAAAAAAGAAATGACAAAAAAATTGGGAATTAAAGAAGCCACTTGTAAATGTGTGGCACCCCATTATTTAGCTTTCAAAATCTGTAAATACTGAGGAATTTGGTACAGTTGGCAGGTATGAATGGAGAGAGTATCAATAGCAGTTGAGGCTGAATGCTTGTTGTCCTCCTGGGTTAAATAATAGATTTTATAGCCCATCTGAAAAGCAAATGGTTAAAACATTGAGAAAGCAGTTAATTGAGTCATGTGATTGTGTTTTATAAAGAGTTTGTAGTGTTGATTGTATTTAGTCTGAAGGTGTCTCAAGCAAGAGACGAAAGCTTTTACTGGATGCTTGGTTATTTTATTTTATGGTTTTAAAGAGTTTTATTAAAAGGTTTCTTGGTTTTCCTACCGTTTTTTTTTTTAATTTCAATTTGTGCTAATGGTGTAGCTGCTGCCGACTCAAGGACTGTAATCAGAAGGCTTGCATGGCTGAAATTGTCATTGTTAGTTGATGATAAAGGCAGCCTTAGAATTTGCAACTGGGCAGGTGCCTAATTTTAGGTCCCCACTTTCAGAAAATATTTAAAAGGATAGAGGAGAAATTAGAACAGTTCAGACTGTAAAACAAGTCTGCTTTCCCTTTTCCCTTAGCAGACACTTTCTGATCACTCAGTAGCCTTTTATTGGAAACAGTCCTCATATGAGCAGTTAAAAGAAAATAAGTCTTTAGAGGAAAGTCAGTGAAGAGGGGATAGATGCCAAATTAGGTAGTCTAATAGGGGTAGGAGGAATGATTCCTAGCCAGGAGGGTGCTTCTCAATTATAAAATTGCTGTCAGTTTGTGCGGCCATGCTAATGTGTGCTTTTATGCTAAGCAGTCCTGTTTGAATTTGCATTTAGCCTTTTTGGTGTATGGTGTACTTTATTTTTTTAATCATTTTCATAGCCCAGTGCATGACATTCATTGAGCCACTATCTGCTCATTCCCCATACCTGTGGTGAGAGCCGTCTGAGGTGTGGCTGCCACTTATGTAACATACGGGGTATTTATTGTTTTAAAGCCTTAAGCCCTTCCCTTATGTGTGAGTTCTGTATGACCCTCATCACAATAAGGATTACTGCATCTTCCAATGCATGTCCATTCAACCATTCACCTGCCACTGATAGCTACTACATTCACATCTTTGTGATCAAATGCTTGACCTATGGCAACCTCCAAATCTCACTGCCTCCACTCCAGGGACATGATGCCAAAGGATAGCTCATTTCTGCCTCCCAACAAATGTTGGAGTCACCTCTATACCAGCAGAGCTGACTGACTTTTTTTTTTCCTCCTTTGGGAAAAAAAAATTACATGATGAGCTATGCTTTTGGAATGCTGTCATTCTGAATCTTCTCAAATGTGTGCCCTTTGTCTTGCAAAAAATGCCTTTTAATGCCAGTAGAGTCGGTGGTGGTGCTGCAGTAGCGTTGTCGCCTCACAGTAAGACGCTGCCTGGTTTGATTCTCAACTAGAGCGTCTTCTCCATGGAGATGTGCGTGAATGGGTGTACCTTAGTTGAAGGTTGTGTGTCAGGGCTGGTAACTCGGCTCGTAAAAATCAACTACCAATCATTAGCGGACCGGAGTTCCGCTGTGACGACCCCTAACCGGGAAAAGCCGAAAGACACAAACAAGAAAGTCTTGATCTGCTTTCTCACTGTCTGTTGCTGTGCAGCAGACCACCTGAGTTTCTTTTTTTTATTTTTTGATCATCAAACACTTTTCTATCATGTTCCTTATGTGCTTTTCAGTGCTGTTGAAGTCCAAATGTTTTCATTACAGTAAACAACATTTGTATTTACTCAACACCATTTGTGTGACTAATGCTTATGAGTTACAGAATCTTCATGAAAAAAATATTTTTATTGAAAGTGTGCTTTACCATTAGGCATGAAGCTCATTCAGTCCCTTCTGCTGCTTGTGGAAGCCATTGAAGCATATTGCTGATCTATGAAAGTGATTTGATCTTAAAGCTTGACTTCCTGACTGAAAGGGGTCACTAGTAATTACTCTGTTGATCACCTCACTCTGCAGCACTTTGGCTTTTAGCATAAATTTATTGAGATGGCAGAATGCTGTCAGAGGAGAAACTGTTCTTTCCACGTGAGAAACCTCCCCTTAATATTGTAGTTGTTTTAAATAATCCATCACCAAGACTATGACCTATATTTGGCTGCTGTTAATAAATGTGGAAATGCAGTCATAAAACAAGATAGTCTGTTCTTTCATTTGCTTTTGCTGCTTTTTCACCCTGAATCTGACCTTTCTTAAGCAGAGTAAATGAAAGGTGGTTACAGATAATTTCTATTTCAAAAATATTTTGTATTTTCCTTTTTGGTACATTTTGGTGTGTTTTTCCCCTCACCATGGTTTTCAGGGAGACTGTTTTTGCCACTAGTTTAATCTGCTGTGTGATTTTTCCCCATTGCTTTGGTGTATTGCTGCTGTGAAAACAAAATGACTAAGCAGCTTCATTTGTATAGACAGGAGTATCCTAATTGTTGCATAATATGCTGTGCACCGTAACTACTGCAACAGCTCCACTTTCAAAACAATTCTCATATTTATGATCATCCCAGTCTTTTAATGAAGTGGTTGAAAGAGCATCTACTACTACAGCACAAATGTATCTGTTTTAGAAATGATGGTTAATTATACAAGAGATCCCTTGAATCATTTGGGTTTCAACAGTCATGAACAACATTAATATAAGCAGAGGAACTCAAGCTAGGGTCAAGCAAGATAGTGAGCTGTCTAAAGTGTTTGCCTTCCAAGAGGAACTAAACAGGGTTGTCCACATTCACCATTACTCTCTGCTGTATATTAAGAGCCTTTAGCTAGGAACATAAGACAGTCAAACATTGCCAGATATAAATGGAGGAATACTAGTAGAAAATAACTTTCTTTTTTTTCCAAGCGGATATGTTGCTAATCCAGAAAATGGCATAAAAGTTGTATTTGATAAACTAAACTATTTTAATACTGTAGCAGGATGTATTACTGTAGTAGGATGTAAAATAAGTGAAGCAAAAATAAATTTAGTAATGAATTATGTCTACACATGACTTGCTACAGAACTTTGCCCTTTATGTGTGGCCTTGACAGGATTCAACTATGACCATCTCCTATTGCAAGAAACAATCATTTGCTTTGCACCCATTCGTCAAGCCTAAATTATCTCCCTCACTTTCTATGTTATGCTATAAGCTTGACATGCCTAAAAGACATTAGGCTGGCCACCATTTTGGTCGCTGCACATCTTTTTAAATGTTTCAAGGTCCATGATATACCTGTCCTTATCAGGAATTATTGTTCTTCAGTTAAAATATTCGATGAAAGAAATTATGTACTTAAGATCATTTTCACTACTCCTGCTGAACAACCTGGTTCTCGTACTTTATGAATTAACTCTACCAAGGTGCTGTACCTAAACGCACAGTTAGTTTGTAATAAATTATTCCGTCTCATCATATACACATCAGTGACTTAACTTTTGTTACTGGAACCTGGGTGGACTCCATTGTGGCCCTATATTATCAGCGTTCTTCATCTATTTATTTATTTTATTATTTATTTAACATTTGTTTACTGGGAAAGTCCGACTGAACGAAGCCAATTTTCAGCGGGGAGAAATGCTTCAGGTGTATGTCTTTGTGACTTGGGAGGAACCGGAGCACCTGGGAAACCCACACAAATGCAGGGAGGACATGCAGACTCTGCACAGAAGGCACCCCAGCCGAGAATCGAACTGGAGTACCTCTTGCTGTGAGGCGACAATGCTATTGCTGCGCACCCCCCCCCCCCAATTTCTCTGTTTTTCATTATTTTAGGCCTGCATGTAATGGAGGCAGTATGGCTATTGTTCATTGTTCAGCTGTTTTCCACTAACACCAAATGTTCTATCTCCACATTTTCAGTATGTTCTTGGTATAAGTATTTCATTTGGTTGCCTTTGGATTTTCTGTCCCTTAAGTAACAGTAGTGTGTTTTTGCAGGAGCTTGACTTCTGCCTTGCTTATTATGTTCTAACTTATCCACTCTGGCTAAATTTGTGTGAATATAACAGTAGATTTGACAACCCTCCTGTGTCTTTTCTCTATAACTTTTAGTATCCTGTACATTTTTGGTTTTACTTAAGTCAGCTCACCAACTCATCAGCATAGTCACATGTTGGACCTTGTTTTAAGACTTTGTTACATTGATGATAGGAGCAGCATCATTCCAGTGGTCTGGTCTTAACACTTTACATTTAGATTCTCCATCAACCTGCCTATTCAGTACTCTCCTGAGTTCTCTGTTGCCTTGTAGAAACCTTCTCTGTCACATCTAAGAGATTTACCTTTACTCTTTCATTAACTATGCAACTTTCTGATTACTTTGAAAATCTTAATTCTTCTAAATGTTCATATTGATCACTGTTCCAGTAGCCTTTGCTATATTGGTTATTCCCTGTCAAGGTTATTGCAGCCAGTCAGCATCCAAAGCTTCAAGGCATCTTCCAAACCCCACAAACCATCAGTCTTCTTGAGCTGAGCCAAGACACCAAGCTTTTCAGAGCTTTCCTGCCATTGAAGTGCTCCTCTGTGGGCCTTTGAGGATAGATGGGTCTGCTTGTGCTATACCTTTGCTGGGCAGATAGGTTCCCTTTGAGGAAAAATTGTCCATATTAAAAATTGTTTTATTGTACTTTCAGTTATTTTTAAGCTCTTCTTCTTTTAAGTTTCTCGGTAACACAACAGTCAGGTCTGTCCCTTAACCTCTGGACTTATCCAGTGCACTGAGTGTGTTTACAAAGTGTCTAGCTCCAGTTATAGCTCATTACAGGGTACAGGGTATCCACATTTTTTCTTTATGTAGCTGACTTGCTTATCTTTGCAGAGTCAGTGTCAATAATTGCTCTGTTGGGTGAGAGATCTCTTACACAGATGAATAACTCAATAACAAATAACTGAAGTGCAGGCCAAACGACACCAGACCACAATTTTATTGTGGTTAATTGAGTTTTGAAGAAGTTCTTGTGGGATTGAAAGTGGTTAACCCCTGTGTTTTTATTGAAATAAAAGTTAAAGTGGCTTTTGGTGGTCTGGTGTCGTTTGGACTGCACTGCTGATATTTGTTATTTAGTTATTCATTTATCTTTTGCACAAGCTGGGATTCCAAGAGAACACTCTTTCTTGACTCTCCATAGGATTGTGTTCCTGGGTTGTCAACTAGGCACCTCAGTTCAAAGAGCTTTTCTTCCACAGAAAAACATAGGTCATTATTTTGATCAGTTTCTCAGGTTTTTCACTCAGACTTCAGTCACTTAAATTTTGGGTCTCGTCGAATCTATTATTCTCATGTTATTCCTGGTAAGAGTCCACATGAGAAAAATATAGTGGTATTTCTAGTCTCTTTGGTCCCAGGGCCAACACCCATTATCTTCCAGTTCTGGGAGTTTGTCAGAAGAGAAATCACTTGGTGGAGACAGCAAGTTTCCCTAAACCCAGGTCTCCCCTTCTCCAAAGCAAAGTAGTCACCACAGATGCTTCAGACTTTGGTTGGGGAGAAGTCATACAGAATATTG
>NC_056746.1:458939185-458955022 GCF_019279795.1 Protopterus annectens
GTGGGATTTGCTGTAAGGGAGAAAGAAAAGGAAGATGTGGGGTATAGTCATTGCTGCTGTCTGTTGTCTAGGCCTTACCTTGACAGCCCTAAGGTTTCTCTGTTTGCCTTGACACTTCCTCTTTTGAAAGGCTTCCCTTTAGACTGACATTATTAGTTTACCCCAGAACTGGTAAATGAACAGCTGTTTCACTGGGCTGCACAGTGTTAGCCTTTCTCCATTTCTTAAAGACTTCTTTAAGGATTCCAAACAACAACTCTTTGTCAAGTGATGCATTAACTTGCTGCACCTTCACATCTACTAGCAGGACTGGATCCTCAGTAAACAAGATCTTCTAACTACTCATGTTACAGTAACAGTTCTGGATAATGCATTCTCAGCCTTATAACAGCATTTAACAGCACATCTGCCCAACTGAAAAGTTGATTGGACAAGTTTGACATAATTCTGCCTTAATCTCTCCCTTGATGACCTCCAAAAATATTTTCAATATTTGCTGAAGGACTTCACACTCTTACTTAACCATATGGGCTTGACATTTAATAGCACTGAAACCCACGCCTGCTGAAGTGTAAAACCTTTGCCCAAAATATGGTAATACTCAATTATTGTAATCACTAGGAAGGGTATTGTGGGTAAGAACCAACTCTGACCCCTTTGTAGCATCCAATAACACTGCCACAATCTGCTATTGCATTCTTGTACAATTTAAAGTGGCCATGGATCATGTAAAACTGGTCAAGATTCCTGGGGGTAGAGTTTCTAGTTCAAGAGATGTCACGTTGAAAGCATGACTTGAAAACTGGAGGAATAGCAACAGTCTTAGGGGGATCCATACTCAAAAATTATCTTTGCATAGACAGTAGAGAAGATAAAACCTGTTCATCAACAGTCACTGAATTCAAGCTTTTGCACTTTGCTTGCGTGTCACTTGCAAATGCTGGAAGAGCATAGAAAATCAGTGGTAATTAGATCATAGTAATCCCCCAGTCAGAGTAATAGTAGTAGTAAAATCGTCTACCTGTGGTTAGGGTTTTCTGTTACTATTTATTGTTTTATTTTATTTTTTTTTTATTTCATTCTAACTGCAAGCATATACTTGAATATTTATTATGAAACTCTATTGCCTAATTACCATTAAGTAAAGCATTTTTTATTACTTAATGGCAAAATTATGTTGCTGGTGGTTTACTTACTGTATAAGGGTACTGGTGCAGTACTGTGGAATCATTAACTGGTGGTTCCCGTAATTCAGAGAGTGATTATTTTATCCATAGCTGCCAAATTACTATATCACATCTGGCTCACTTTTTAAGAGCCGACAGTAACGGTGTACTTTGGTGTATTAGACTGGTCTAACTGGTAGAAGCATTACAATAAAGGTAGGAAATAGATACTAGCACTAAGTCCCTGATGGCAAACATTGTGTCTCTCTCTGTGTAAACAGTGAGCAAAATAGTTTTGACAAATTCACGGTAATGCTGATAAGACAACCCTGGAAGGCATTCTACTAACAGCAAGGTGGGTGAAATCCTTGGAAGCCAATGATTATAACTCTACTTCTAAGGCTTATTTGGGTATGGCATGCGTTGGTCATAAGCTTACGTAGCAATATGTACTTGCTTTAAGCTGTTAAGGTCAACTGTCTTGTGCATACAACTTAACAATCAGTGGAGAGGATTAATTAGTAGCATCAGGTAGGATGACAGACCCGTCCCATCAGAAATTTGATCCCCTATCATGTGAATGATGACCCCCTTTCTTCTAGATCCTGATTTGCCCGACTCTTACTCCACAGAATGGATGGATTGTAAGGCTATTTCCCTAAGCAATGGTTTCATTGGGAAACTAGGAGGGTTGGGCTCAATGGTCATTGAGATGATTGGCCAAAACTAAAATAAAAAAAAAAAAGTCAGGGCATGATCAAAACTAATTTTATTATAAGGGAGTATATGCAGTTCCCTGAAATAGGTCACAATGGAAAACTATTCCAAAAATATGTTATATCAATCCAATACTTTTAAAAATAAGAGTGAACCACTGAAGACATAAGAAAGTCCCAGGGAGACAACAAATCAAGGATTTCAATAGTCCCATAAACAAACTTGTCTGAGTATATCTTGTTCAAGACAGATGAACACACTAGGTTCTCTACAGCACAACCACTGACATCCACCTCAAGAGATATAGGGGTTAACATAGACAATCTCACATTTGACCTACAGGTCAATAAAACCATACAGACCATCAATAAGAAGCTTAGATCACTGTATAGAAACAAGACATATTTAACCCCACTGGCTAGGACTGCAATTGCCCGATCACACCTACTCTCTGCTCTTTTATATGCCTCGCCTGTACTCTTAAACCTCAACAAATCCGAACTAGGTAAGCTGTCCCATAGCTACAATCATATTGCCAGATTTGCCACTGGCTCCACCTATAGAACCCACCACTGCCAGAATCTTAAACAACTAGAGTGGCTAGAACTGCCCAGCTTAATTCAATTCAATCAACTCTTAATAGCATACAAAATTTTGTACCACCCTGAGGATACCCCCTCACTTAAAATATTATTAAGCCATACAGCAACCTAAGATCCCTACGGTCAGCCAAAAAACTACTGGTCCAAACCCACAAAGCTAATAACTCTGCTAGTGAATCCCTGTTTGCCAACTTCATTGGCAAAACCTGGAATTCGTTGCCAAACTATATAACCCTACAATCCTCAAAAAGTCTCTTCAAAAAAAAACCTCAAACAGTATCTCAAAGTGAATTGGCTATGCCCATGTACCAACTCTGGTTAAGTTATAAACTAAAAGCATATTCTGCAGTTATCATAACTTGTAACTACATCACCAAGCTCTGCTTCCAATCTGATGTCTCAATTTTAATTGTCTGTCCATGAAAATTGTGAGCCCCTACTAGGGAAAACTACTAACCCATTGTATATAATCACTTTGTTTTTATAATTGTTTGCTAACTTCTGAGTAATCTATGTAAGTTTGTCAATGTAGAGCTTTTCTCCCTGGGCCTCTGCTGAAAATGGACATGTATCCAGTTGGACTATCCCGGTAAACAAATGTAAAATAAATTAATAAATATAATTATCCCAATTCCAGGAAAAAAATCTCTATCTGGAATATCAATTGTAATTTAAAGTCAGGCAACATTCTGGCAAAATATTAACATCTAACAAAGAATACCCCAACAGGGTGTTAGAGAAAAATTTATTTCTCATGATTACTATTCACAAAATGCACACTAACTTACAGTTTCTTAACAAATGTATTGTTTAATACTTATTTATGTTAAAAATTAGATGTATAGTTGTGCAAACCACAGATACTTATTGTAGTTCTAAGTGTTTTACCACTGTATTCTAACATTAAGCTGCAAAATGCATTCACAAGATGACTGAAGGCAAAGTAAGTGCTGAAAGAGTTAAGGAATGTTACTATGATCTACAGAGTCTGATTCTGAAGGGAGGATAGAAGAAGTTGTTATGTACTCACCATAACATTCCATCTGAGTAGGTATCTTCATTTGTCTGCAACCTTTGGGATACGGATCCGATCTCGGATCCGAGCCGGCAACTTCTACCACAGCATAGATCCGAGCTCCTAGCTCCTCCCTTTACCCATAATCCCCTGCCTACCCTGACTGACCTCAGATCAAGTTTGCCCCATAGCACAGCTGATAAGTGTCCCAAAGGGAACAGATGCCAAGAACCTCAAGAACGATAATTTTGGTCAGGGGGAAGGAGGGGGGGATTTTTGCAGACAAATGAAGATACCTACTCAGATGGAACGTTATGGTGAGTACATAAGTTCTTAATCTGAAGTAGGAACTTCATTTGTCAGCAACCTTTGGGACAGAGTCCCCAGCTACCTAAATCTTGGGTGGCCTTCATGGAAGGATATTCTGGAGCACCGCAGAGCCAAAGGATGCCCTACCTCGGTAGACAACATCTATTTTATAGTGGCTGATAAAGGTGCGAGATGAAGCCCAAGTGGCTGCGGAACAAATGTCATCCAGGGGAACCCTAGCTTGAAAGGCCGCTGATGTGGCAACGGCCCTAGTAGAATGAGCATGGACTCCTTGAGGTGCAGGCCTTCCCGAGCTCTGATACGCTAAGAGAATACAACTCGAAATCCATCGAGAGAGAGAGATAAACTTTAGAAACTGGCTTACCGAAATTACTTTTGGCAAAGGAGATAAACAACTGATCGGATTGTCTATGGATCAGCAGTTCTATGAATATAAAAATGTAGCTGTCTGTGTACGTCTAAGGAATGCAGCTTGTACTCTCCTTTGTTTTGAAAGTTGGGGAAAAACACTGGGAGATTGGTAGATTGATTAATGTTCGCTTCTGAAGATATCTTAGGTAGGAAGGACGGATTGATCCTGAGGTAAACTCTATCTGGGTGAAAGACCAAATATGGTGGTTTGACACAGAGAGCTTGCAATTCCGATACTCTTTTGGCTGAAGTTATGGCCACCAAAAAGGCTGTCTTCCAAGAAAGAAATTTAAGATCAACCGTGGCCGCCGGTTCGAAAGGGGGACCAGTCAAGGCCTGTAAGACTAGGGATAAATCCCATGGAGGTACCACTTTCTTTGACTGGAGGCCTAAGGAGGAAGGTACCTTTGAGGAAGGTCTTACACAGTTTGGAAGTGATAAGAGGGCCAGACTCTTGCCCCACGTGATAGTATGAGATTGCTGCAAGTTGTACCTTGACTGTGGAAGAACTAGCCCCCTGGTGAAAGAGAGAGGTTAGAAAATCTAGAACCAACGCTATCGGGGCTGTAAATGGGTCTAAACGACGGTGTTCTACCCAGATGGAGAAGCGTTTCCACTTACTCCGATAAACCCTCCTGGTGGAAGGCTTGTGAGCTGCTACTAGAATGGCTTTGACAGGTGATGAGATCCCGGAAGTCCTTATGAGGAGTGGAACTGGAGCACCCAAGCCGTTAGCTTGAGGTTGGCCAGGTTCGGAGTCAGAAGATCGAGAGGGTGAGAAATGAGATCCGGGAGGGGATCCAGAATCCATGGTAGCTACACTAGGTGAGACCATAGGTAAGGGAACCATGTCTGACGAGGACAGAATGGGGCAATGAGGATCATCTTGCTCCCTAACTGACTGGCTTTCTGCAATAATTTCAACATCAGGGGAAGAGGAGGGTAAGCATAAAGCAGACCGGGAGGCCAAGCATGAACTAGAGAGACTCTCGGGGACCCCCCCCCGTAGGGGGGATCAGAGCAAAGTAATCGTTGCATTTGGGATTTGAAGGAGAGGCAAAAAGATCGCAACAAGGTCGCCCCCATCGGGCAAATACTTGCTCTGCAACTCGAGGGTTGAGAGACCATTCGTAAGGAGTCAGGATAGTACGACTGAGCCTGTCCGCTAGAATGTTGGACCATCCCAGAATGTGCATTGCTATGAGAAAGCGGTTGGTGGAAATCGCCCATTCCCACACTCTCATGGCCTCGCGGCAAAGGGGATAAGACCTGGTTCCCCCCTGTTTGTTGATGTACCAGACGACTGACATGTTGTCTGTCTGTACTGCAATTGTCCCTACCGGAAGAGAGCTGTGTAGTGCCTGCAACGTCAAAAGCACCGCCCTCATCTCTAGGATGTTGATATGCAAAGAGGTCTCTACATCGTTCCACGTGCCTTGGACTGTCCTGCCTGAAAAATGCCCCACCCCAAGCGAGAAGTGTCCGTGGTCACTGTGTCGACTGGCGGTGGTAGTGAGAAGGGACGTCCCGTGTGGAGATTGGGGGACTGGAGCCACCACACGAGCGACCTTCTGCAAACCTTGCTTAAGGGAATGGGATGAGACAGGGGGTTGCGAGACAGGGACCATTGTACCTTGAGGGTCCACTGCAGGACCCTCATGTTCAACCGAGACAATGGCAGCAGAGGGATTGCAGCCGCCATAGATCCTAAAGACCTCAGGACCAATTCCGCTGAAGGAGTTTGCAGTTGAAGGATGGCATGCACGTGTAACATCAGGTTCCAGAGCCGATCTGGAGTCAAGAACGCAAGCATCTGTCTGGAATCCAGTCTCACCCCTATAAAATCCAACACCTGTGTAGGGATCAGAGAGGATTTGGTCATGTTGATGGTTAACCCTAATAGTGGAGCCAGACTGAGGAAATAATCCCTGCATGAGCAAAGTAGATGCCTTGTTGGGGCAGTAAGGAGCCAGTCGTCCAGGTACGGAAAGACATGAATTCCCTGGAGTCTCAGGTGGGCCGCTATTATCGCCAGGACTTTGGTGAACACCCTGGGGGCTGAGGTGAGGGCGAAGGGGAGGGCCCTGAATTGAAAGTGACTGGCTCCCAGCCGGAAGTGGAGAAACCTCCTGGAACGCCTGTCCACTAGAATGTGATAGTACGCATCCTTGAGGTCTATGGAGCACATCCAGTCGTCCTCCCGCAATAAGGGGAGGACGGATTGCAATGTGACCATTCGGAACTTTTCTTTGGGTACCACCAGGTTTAGGAGAGAGAGAGGTCGAGGATGGACCTCAAGTCCCCCATCTTTTTTGGCACCAGGAAGAACCTGGAGTAAAACCCTGATCCGATTTGATATGGGGGGACGGGCTGGATGGCTCTTTTTTGCAGAAGCTGCTGAATTTCTGCAGCAGCAGCCGCCTCCCTCTGACTGGGTGGTACGTCGGGGAGGCCTCTGATTCTGGGGGTTACGATAAAGGGAATTTGGTAACCTCTGAATATAATACGAAGCACCCAGAGATCCGTTGTTATGGACTCCCAACATTGCTAGGTGCCTCGAAAAACGTCTGATGACTGCCTCCAGAGTGAAGCAGCCGGGCAATCCCTCAGGGGTTCTGCGTGGGCCTCTCAGAGAACGGTTCTCTGGACCCAAAATTCCAGGGACCCCCCTCTGCCTCTGGGGCGGCGTCCTCCCTGTCCTCCTCTGCCACGAGAGGACGTTGTCCTGAGCAGACTGGGATTGATGTGATTTTCGGAACCACATCATCTTCTGACCCTTTTGGTTCTTGGAAAAGGACCTCTGGGGCGCAGAGAAGCGGACTCCAACGGCAGACAAAGTCTTCCCGTCTTTCTCTCTCTGGACAAGAGTGTTGCGAATGGTTTTGCCAAACAGTGCAGAACCATCAAAAGGGGCATTCGCGAATGACGCCTTAAAAGGTTCCGAGAAGTCAGAGTGACAGAGCCAGGCCTGTCTACTCATGACAAGCCCGACTCCGCCTGCTCTAGCTGCTCCCTCTGTAGCATGAGACAAGAGCCGCATAGAGGTGTTAGAAATAGAGCAGAGGGTGGCCATTCGGGAGGAGTACAGATCCTTGTCTCCCTCCGACATGGACCCTGGGGGGGGAAGCAGCGTATTCCTTAATTAGATCCCACTGCATCCGAATGACGTGTGCCATGTAGTTCAAGGCCATCATAGAGAAGGTCGCTGAACTGAAGGCCCGCTTCTCAAGACGGTCCATCGCGCGAGACTCCTTGCTCGGAGGATGAACCGTGGGGCTCTCCTGAGCCAACTCTTTCTTGGTGGCTGCAGCCACCAACATGGCATCCACAGGGGGACCTCTGCTCCAGTGTGATCTCTCTGCAGGGGGCTCAAAATTTTGTCCGGGTGCTTGGGGATTGGCTCTACGGTATCCAGTTCCTTCCAAGCCCTAGTGGATATGAGATCCACCAAGGGGTCAGGGGGAGGGGACACCCAAGAGGTAGATGGTCCTGCCTCAATCGCCTCAAGGAATACGGACTCATCAGAGGAAGCCTTGGGAGCAGACCACCCACCCCAGATTTTGAGCATTTCCATGATGTCTCCGAAGGAGACATCCTCGGGGGGGTGACCTAGGGGAGCCTTCCCCTTCATCTAAGTCCGTATCTTCAGTGAGACTCTCAGGGGAGTCCAAGTGCCTCCTCTTGCACTTCGCCTTGTGAGGAACCTCCTCAGGGGGGCGGTCAGAGGAGTCCTCACGGGCTGCATCTTGTTCCACTGGAACTCCTAGAGGCGCTGAAGTAGGCTGCCCCGAGGGCCGGATGAGGGAAGCCAGGACCAGATGAGGAGTGTGGGAGGGAGCCGAAGCCAGGACCGGAGGCCTGGAAGCACTCGACAGTGCCCTCTCAACCACAGCGAAAGCCGAGGGGGAGCCACTCTGATGGATCCGAGACCAGACTCCCACTCGGATCCGAAGCAGGGATCGGACCCGGCGCCGAGAACTTCGGATCCGAAGGACCAGTGTGCTCCGACCAGGACGGAGCCAAAAGCTCACCGAATCCTTCGGATCCGAAGCTCGGCCCATGGCTCAGAGAGGTTGGATCCGACAAACTCAAGGGAGCAGTCGGAGCCGACGTGTCCAGCACGGTCGGCTCCGACCCACCCCTGGATCCAACGTGGCTCGGCTCCGGCTCGAACAGAATGCGGGTCGGAGAAGGAGCAATAGGGCAAAAGTCGAACTCCCGGAGGGGGCAAGAGCACTCCCATCTGCATCTGTGCCTGGATGAATCTCCTCATCATCCGGTCCATGTCTGCATATGACATGCTAAAGGTGGATCTCGAGGAGGCCACCGAGGCCGACCTGGAGTGCCGCCTCGATGACCTCGACAGGGACCGGGTCCCGGGGAGAAACAAGGGGATCGGATCCGAGGAGGAGGAGACTGAGAAGACCTGGACGGAGAAGCCTGCTTGGCGGGCGAGGCCGATGAGTCCTCGGCCCGCTGCTTAAGGTGCTTCTCCCTCCGCTTCTCTTTCCTAGACTCCCTATCCTCCGGAGCAAAAGCAGGAGGTTGAGTCCCGGTCGGAGGAAGGGAGGCAGGAGTGACCGCTACCGGAGGGGGGTAGCGGTCACCGAAGTACCGGAGGCCGAAGCAGAGCCTGGGGGTAAAAGGCCCGCCAGAACCAGCTTTGACCTCCGATCCTTAAGTGCCCTGGGGTTGAACGCCACGCAAACCGCGCAACCCGAAGAGAGGTGTTCAACCCCGGTGAAAGCTTGTGACCACACTCTGTGCATTTAGAAAAAATGGCTTTAGGGGCCTCCGACATAACTAAAGTAAAGCACACTCACTAGGCCCCTACACTCAAGACACACACACGCTACGACCAGCGGGGGCAGGGAGGAAAAAATTTAAATTAAAATTTAAGCTAAGTAAGTTAAAAGTAAGAAGTTTTAGCGTTAAGGGGAAACTTAAAACGCACACACAACCACTCAATAAGAATAAGAAAGAAAAAACTGTTTTCTCACAAAATTGCCAAGAGCTCTGGAATCTAGCGGTTGCTTGAAGAGCGGCAAACTAGATCTGAGGTCAGTCAGGGTAGGCAGGGGATTATGGGTAAAGGGAGGAGCTAGGAGCTCGGATCTATGCTGTGGTAGAAGTTGCCGGCTCGGATCCGAGATCGGATCCGTATCCCAAAGGTTGCTGACAAATGAAGTTCCTACTTCAGATCACAATGCAACGGATTTTGTTGTGTGAGCTCTGGCCTTCCCAGGTTGGGATGGATAGTTACAAGGAATTTTGGGGTGACAGAATGTTACTGATACTGAAATTTACAAGGTTGAAAAACAAGACTGGTTGCCAGGCCAGGTGGCTTGTGTTTTTCTAGAACACTATTGTTACTAAAGCATGGTTAAGTGCTGACCTGCAGCACTAAACAAGAAGCACGAGGGTCTGCAGAGACCTTATTTGTCAAACATAAAACATAAAAATTCTGCATGCATGATACTGTTAAGAAAGGAAATAAAAACTGTGTATTTTTGCTGCTTGGAAAGACTGATTTGGAAACTTTGTGAAGGTAGTCTCCCAGCGCTGACATCTGGTGGATTTAAAATAAAAGAGGAAATGTTTACACATCCTGAAGTTATTCTTGAGTCAAGACCAACAGGTAATTGATGTTATTTATGTACATTTTAAACTGCACTCTAACATTTTGGTGCCATGCTTGAAATCTGAATTTTGTTACTGTTGCATAACAGTTTGGAATGAATTATAAGGGCCCAGCACAGAACGTTCTTCTGTGAATTCCATACTATTTTGTAAGGAATAGTTAGAGATCGGATTCTTAACTACTCGGGGTGTGCAAACATATTAGGCTAAAAATCTCTCTTTCCTTTCTCTTTTAAAAAACTGCAGTTAAACGCAATAGTGGAAATGGTTTATTAAGTTGTTAAAAGACTGACTTTGCTTATTAAGTATCTGCTGTGTACCATTTTTTGAATGATTGACTTTGCTTTTCCGTATACGTGTACTTTTTTGTTGAATGACTGACTTTGCTTTTTTATGTATATGTTACTGTTTGTTGAAAGAATGAGTTGCTTGTTAGGTGTGGTGTCTGCTGCCTTGTGGACTGACAGAGATCTGCTTATTAGATGTATGTAAAGTAGCAGTGGGCAGCTCCCACAAGAAATAAGAAATAGTTTGATATGTATGCGCATATTAAAAAAAAGGGGGAAAATTAATACAAAGAGGTGCCTTATGTTGAGGGTGGTACCCTCAGGATAAAAAGGTAAGAGACATGACTGTTTGCTTTGTGCTGCTTTAATGCATGACTGATGTTTTTGCTGTTGTGTAATGTAAGACTGAACAGAGAGAGACAGACAGGAAGAGAGACAAAGAGAAAAGCTAAAAGTACAGTTAATTCAAATTCATGAGCCTACAGCAATTGGGGATGTAGGTGTATGTGTGTGCTGTTACTTCAAATTCATGAGCTATAGCATGTTGGGACATTGGGGGTGAGTGCAGAGTTAATTCAAATTCATTAGCTATAGCATTTTGGGATGTAGGGGTGTGTGCAGAGATAATTCAAATTCATGAGTCATAGCATACTAGGACGTAGGGGTGTGTGCGGAGTTAATTCAAATTCAAGAGCTATAGCATGTTGGGACGTAGGGGTATGCGCTGAGTTTATTCAAATTTATGAGACTATAGCATGTTGGGACATAGGTGTGTGTGTTGTTAAATTAAGTCCAAAAGATAGGTCAGTTCTGGACATAGTACCTATCTCCTGTTATCCCGAGCGCGATGCTGGAGCTGTAATTTTTGAGATTATGATGGGATGAAAGCAAGGGGGTGCTGTGGGAAAAGGTTGATCGAAACCTCTCCTCTGTCACTGCATGACGAGAGAATTCCTACCCTTCCCTCCCTGAATGGTGTGTGGATTCACAGCCGGCCTTAGGCATAGGACAAACAGGCAGCCACTTAGTGTGCCTCTCTAGAAGGTGTGCTTTTCCAGTAGTCTAGATGGTGTAGGTAGAGCAGGATAGGGGCACAGGGTGGTGTTGTGGGGCTGCCGTGGAGACCTTTTGCCTAGGGCATCAGTTGACCAAAGGCCAATCCTGTGTGGATTGATATAGTTAATTTCTTTCCTCTAAACTGCCAGGATCCAGGATCTATACAGTAAGTTCCAACCAAAAAATGGGAACAAAGATAAGCAAGCAGGATCAAATCCCTGAAAAGGGAACACCTGCATATTTTATGTATCATAAGTATGATAAAGAAATTTGCAAGTATTTGCATGAGTGGTTTCAGCTTACTAAGAATTGTTCTGGTGGGGTATTTCCATTAAATGAAACTTACGATAGGAATAAATTAATGACAGTGAAAGGTATTTTGGAAGAGAAGAAAAGCAAAGTAAGGGGAGAACAAATGGTTATATTTTATTCTTGGTATACTGAAGCACTTAAAAGGGAAAAGAAGTCAGCATTACAGGATGTTAATAAAAAAACTGCTGCAACAGGTAAAGAGGTTAAGAAGGCTGTACAGACCAGTAAAAATGGATCCCTTTTATCCTGTCTTAGCAGGTTTGGAACAAATTGAGGAAGGACAAAAGGCAGAAACTTCTGAAGAGGATGATAGTCTTCCAGCAGCTACTGCACCCCCTACCCCCATATACACCGGTGTGGGTACCTCCTGTACAAGATTCTGCTGTTTCTCAGACCCTTACCTTAGGGTCTACTGTCCACTGGACACCAAGTCAGCATGATACTTTTAAATCTCAGATTATTTCTCCTGTCCCGTCTTCATCTTCTGAACAGGCATCTGTAGTCGAGGGGGTTCCTTTTATTCTTCTCAAACTATTTCTACTTCTCCAACGGGCGATTGGTATTTGGCTCTCCTGTAGCTCTTCACACACGCTCACATGATAGGGTACCACAAGAAGTTGTGGCCTCTGAAGAGGATCATTTGGTACCTCTCAGGGAAATATTGGGGGTTAATAATAGAGAACTTGTGCATCATCCTTGGACCCCTGCTGACTTGCATACTATGTCTAAAAGTTTTCCAAATATTAGAGAAGATCCATTAATGTTTAGGGACGAATTAAAAACTGTAAGAGAATGTTACAATCCTATTTTGCCTGATTAAAATCAGCTGCTTATGGTAGTTACGTCAGATGAAATAAGAAAGCTGTTACTGGAAAAGGCTGAAACAACAGATTTTACTCTCACATGGAATGCATTAATAGATAAAAGGGCAGCATTGTTAAACAAAAATATGGACATGTGTCAAGTTAGGACTGACTGGTCTAAAATACAGGCATGTAAACAAAATAAAGGGAAAGCCCCTGCTGACTATTTGAGTCGTCTTAAAACAGTACTTGATATACATTCAGGAATACCAGACCCAGAAGAGCAAGCTAAGCCAGCTAGTGAAACAGTTTCTGTGCAGGGTCTGCAAGTCCCTGTACAAAATCAAATAAAGCAAGTGCTCATAGACTAGCAGGGAAAGGACTTAGAGTCTTTATTAGGTGCTGCAAATCACTGTATGGAGTATCAGGAAAAATGGAGGATGGATACTGAGGATAAGCTGTTAACTTTGCAAATCAAGCAGCTAGAAACCCTGAGGGGTCAGGCAGAAGCAGGGAGAGGGTAGAAGAACTGCTAAGGGATTTAGTAAAAGTGCTGGCCGAGGAGAACAAAGTGCAGCTGGTTGGCAACAGTGAGCTGGCAAAGCCCCTCCTGCTTCATCTGAAGGATCTTGCTTCAACTGTGGAAAAGCAGGACACTGGAGAGGAGAATGCCCACATAGACAAATGTAGACAGTCCAAGATACCTGGACTGAATGGCAGCCAAATTATAATAATGCAGCTTTTCCTTCACCACCTTCACACATTGGAAGGAGTCAGGAATCACCATACTATGTCAGGGTAACAAAACAAAAATAGATCTTGGCACTTTGCTACCAATAGAGCAAAATGGACCCTGTGTTAAACGAGAAATAAATGAAAAGGAAATTCCATTCCTGGTGGACACTGGTGCCACTAGGTCAGTACTGAAAGTTACTTCAGATAGTCAAATACCAGTATTTAAGCAAAGGTAAAGGCAGTTGGAGTAACATATGCTACTGTTACAAATCCTGTCTAAGAACCCACCAGGTCTAAAGCATCAGAGAGGGGGGACTATAAACAAACACAAAATGAAGACTTACACAGCCAGATAGCAGAAAAGCAAGACAATGTCACTTCCAGAAGAGATGAACTGCTTCAGTCTAACAGCTCCACTGGAACAAATCAGATTCTTTGAACACTCCAGCTCCATGTGGGATAAAGGACATAAAACGGTACAGTCCTGATCACTGCTTAGATAAGAGTCATGAACAGATATCTCTACCCTCTTGTGAATCATTCTACTGAAATGGTGAGAGAAAGTCAATGGCATACAGCCCAGGAACAGTAAAATTGCATCAGCAAGCCCATTCCACAGGCAGAGGCATGCATACAAGTGGGGAGCCTATGAGGCACTTCTTAAGGACTATAAAGACCCATACTTGTCTAAAGCAGATGTCATTTCACATCTACTGATTCGGCACTCCAATCATTCTGACTTGTTTATAATAACGTGTTTTTTTAAACAGGAAAAAAAGTGCAGATTCCAGTGAACTCTTCCACGGATATTACAGTTGTGTAAAAACTCACCAGAACAGTACAGGTACAAATTACAGGACTACTGCTGTATGAAATCACACACACCATATAGAATGTCTGCAAATGACAGATAGTGTCTTTAACCAGATCCTTTCAGAGTCAGGCCATCTCCCAATCCAAGTGGTTGTAATGTCATGCCACAGCCACTAAATGGCAGTCTGGCTACAAAACAGAGAAACCTGAGCCTCTACCTCTGTTCTCTGGTGCACGACAAGGCAGACGCTGCAGCAACCACAGAAAGAAGACAATAAATTTGCACCAATTCAACAGCATACACTTATAAGAATATAACTGTGTTCTCAGACAACCTTCAAATCCTTATGAGAAAATGTCTATAGCAATAATAAATATATATATAAAAGTGTAGAAACGTATAAACAAGGGGGATTATTAGTTGTGCCATGACTGTGCACACACAGAAGCATGGGACTGGAGAGAGAGAAGTACGTCGCAGTAATGACTTTGTCACTTGTACAGCTACTATAGTGCATGGAGTACGGTAATTACGTACCTATATTCAGAAAAAGACAAATCAGTTAAGCACTTCTACAGAGAGACGTACACAATCTTAACAATAGTTAAGCACTCCTGCTTAACTTGTTAAAACTGGGTATTACACTAGGCAGTAAAATCTGCTAGTACTGACCAGCAAACCACAAAGAATTATAATTGGGTCTCCAATCATAAGCCTTTGTGTATTCTCAACGTGGATGATGAGATTCACCTCTAAGCTTCGGTCCCAACGTGAATTTTTTGGCATCTGTGTCTCAAACACATAAGCTGATTATGATCAGCAAGCCACTCAACTTGTAATGTTGAGTTATCAAATGACTATCACACTCTATACTGTAAGGATTACTGGTGCATGTACTCATTTGACTTAATGAATACAAAGTAGTGTACACTACATGGACATAATGGAAGATTGTCTACAACATCCCATACAAGGCTGCAGAAGCACAACTTTATCATTGGACTGGGAATCCAATTTATAATACACAAGTGTTGATGGATGACAGTGCAACAATCTCACAGATGCTCTAAGGGGATATCTTCCTAAACAAACTGCTAATCTTACAGGGACAACTCTAACTTCTCTACACAGTGTTTTGTCACATTTAATATAATAGAAAACTATTTGATTAGTAAACCACTTAGAGTGGAACAATTTGGTTACTGAATAAACTATTTTTTTTTGAAAGACAGACTAATGGTTCTGATGTAAGAGTTCTATACATTTAAGCAGTGCAAGATTCTCTCTTTTAAATTAATTTATATACCATGTTTAACTAGGCTGTACACTGATCTAAAGGACATTTTCAGGCATGGCCCAGGCCAAAAGGAAGTACAAAGTGCAAAATGTGACATCAAAGTTGCATCAAATTGTTAATCAGGCAAAGGAATAACACAGGAACATTAAAGATTGAAGAGATCTCATTTTCACACTGCTCAACAACTGGAAGTAAATAAACAGCATATACCTAGCATACACATATCAAAAAAAAAAAAAAAACAGTAAACAGAAGATAAGTTGTATACAGTACTTACACATTTACCCATAATTCAGAAATTCTTACTGATGTGATGTGACAGCAAGGTTTTCTAGGATAAGACTTTTCAAGAAAGTACAGCTGACGTTATCCGAACGGACAAAGGCAGTTTTTATGTATTAACAAAAAAAAAAAATCCCAAGCTAAGCATAGAATGTAGAATGTCTGGGCAGTTTACAGGCAGACTAGCCTTTGCAAGCTACTTAACTAATACGCCTATGCCAAACCTGTACTAAAAGTACCAGGTATTTAAATACCAGTGGAACTGACATATATCAAAGGGAAGATAACAGTCCATTCTGAAGAATAAGATTTCTTGAGTATTTAGTCTTAATTGTTTAAAAAATCTAAAAATTATTAAGAAAGGGATAAA